>NW_028115154.1:0-68540 GCF_964273445.1 Streptopelia decaocto
TTTCAAATCCCTCTCAAAATTGTGGAAATTCTGTTGAAGCTTTTAAAATTCTCTCTAGAATTTTCAAAATCCACTTCATCATGTTTACAATTTCACGTCAAAAAATGGCTAAAATTCCAGTTGAAATTTTTTCAAAGTCCCTTAAAAATTTTCCAATTTTTGTCCCAATTCTTCCCATTCCCATTGAATCTTTTCAAATCCCTCTCAAAATTGTTGAAATTCTGTTGAAGCTTTTAAAATTCTCTCTAGAATTTTCAAAATCCATGTCCACATGTTTACAATTTCACGTCAAAAAATGGCTAAAATTCCAGTTGAAATTTTTTCAAAGTCCCTTCAAAATTTTCCAATTTTTGTCCCAATTCTTCCCATTCCCATTGAAACTTTTCAAATCCCTCTCAAAATTGTTGAAATTCTCTTGAAGCTTTTAAAATTCTCTCTAGAATTTTCAAAATCCATGTCCACATGTTTACAATTTCACGTCAAAAAATGGCTAAAATTCCAGTTGAAATTTTTTCAAAGTCCCTTAAAAATTTTCCAATTTTTGTCCCAATTCTTCCCATTCCCATTGAAACTTTTCAAATCCCTCTCAAAATTGTTGAAATTCTCTTGAAGCTTTTAAAATTCTCTCTAGAATTTTCAAAATCCATGGCCACATGTTTACAATTTCACGTCAAAAAATGGCTAAAATTCCAGTTGAAATTTTTTCAAAGTCCCTTAAAAATTTTCCAATTTTTGTCCCAATTCTTCCCATTCCCATTGAAACTTTTCAAATCCCTCTCAAATTGTTGAAATTCTCTTGAAGCTTTTAAAATTCTCTCTAGAATTTTCAAAATCCATGTCCACATGTTTACAATTTCACGTCAAAAAAATGCTAAAATTCCAGTTGAAATTTTTTCAAAGTCCCTTAAAAATTTTCCAATTTTTGTCTCAATTCTTCCCATTCCCATTGAAACTTTTCAAATCCCTCTCAAAATTGTTGAAATTCTCTTGAAGCTTTTAAAATTCTCTCTAGAATTTTCAAAATCCATGTCCACATGTTTACAATTTCACGTCAAAAAATGGCTAAAATTCCAGTTGAAATTTTTTCAAAGTCCCTTAAAAATTTTCCAATTTTTGTCCCAATTCTTCCCATTCCCATTGAAACTTTTCAAATCCCTCTCAAAATTGTTGAAATTCTCTTGAAGCTTTTAAAATTCTCTCTAGAATTTTCAAAATCCATGGCCACATGTTTACAATTTCACGTCAAAAAATGGCTAAAATTCCAGTTGAAATTTTTCAAAGTCCCTTAAAAATTTTCCAATTTTTGTCCCAATTCTTCCCATTCCCATTGAAACTTTTCAAATCCCTCTCAAATTGTTGAAATTCTGTTGAAGCTTTTAAAATTCTCTCTAGAATTTTCAAAATCCATGTCCACATGTTTACAATTTCACGTCAAAAAATGGCTAAAATTCCAGTTGAAATTTTTTCAAAATCCCTGAAAAATTTTCCAATTTTTGTCTCAATTCTTCCCATTCCCATTGAAACTTTCAAATCCCTCTCAAAATTGTTGAAATTCTGTTGAAGCTTTTAAAATTCTCTCTAGAATTTTCAAAATCCATGTCCACATGTTTACAATTTCACGTCAAAAAATGGCTAAAATTCCAGTTGAAATTTTTTCAAAGTCCCTTAAAATTTTCCAATTTTTGTCCCGATTCTTCCCATTCCCATTGAAACTTTTCAAATCCCTCTCCAAATTGTGGAAATTCTGTTGAAGCTTTTAAAATTCTCTCTAGAATTTTCAAAATCCATGTCCACATGTTTACAATTTCATGTCAAAAAATGGCTAAACTTCCAGTTGAAATTTTTTCAAAGTCCCTTAAAAATTTTCCAATTTTTGTCCCAATTCTTCCCATTCCCATTGAAACTTTTCAAATCCCTCTCAAAATTGTTGAAATTCTGTTGAAGCTTTTAAAATTCTCTCTAGAATTTTCAAAATCCATGTACACATGTTTACAATTTCACGTCAAAAAATGGCTAAAATTCCAGTTGAAATTTTTTCAAAGTCCCTTAAAAATTTTCCAATTTTTGTCCCAATTCTTCCCATTCCCATTGAATCTTTTCAAATCCCTCTCAAAATTGTTGAAATTCTGTTGAAGCTTCTAAAATTCTCTCTAGAATTTTCAAAATCCATGTCAACATGTTTACAATTTCACGTCAAAAAATGGCTAAAATTCCAGTTGAAATTTTTTCAAAGTCCCTTAAAAATTTTCCAATTTTTGTCCCAATTCTTCCCATTCCCATTGAAACTTTTCAAATCCCTCTCAAAATTGTTGAAATTCTCTTGAAGCTTTTAAAATTCTCTCTAGAATTTTCAAAATCCATGTCCACATGTTTACAATTTCACGTAAAAAAATGGCTAAAATTCCAGTTGAAATTTTTTCAAAGTCCCTTAAAAATTTTCCAATTTTTGTCCCAATTCTTCCCATTCCCATTGAAACTTTTCAAATCCCTCTCAAAATTGTTGAAATTCTCTTGAAGCTTTTAAAATTCTCTCTAGAATTTTCAAAATCCATGTCCACATGTTTACAATTTCACGTCAAAAAATGGCTAAAATTCCAGTTGCAATTTTTTCAAAGTCCCTTAAAAATTTTCCAATTTTTGTCCCAATTCTTCCCATTCCCATTGAAACTTTTCAAATCCCTCTCAAAATTGTTGAAATTCTGTTGAAGCTTTTAAAATTCTCTCTAGAATTTTCAAAATCCATGTCCACATGTTTACAATTTCACGTCAAAAAATGGCTAAAATTCCAGTTGAAATTTTTTCAAAGTCCCTTCAAAATTTTCCAATTTTTGTCCAATTCTTCCCATTCCCATTGAAACTTTTCAAATCCCTCTCAAAACTGTTGAAATTCTCTTGAAGCTTTTAAAATTCTCTCTAGAATTTTCAAAATCCATGTCCACATGTTTACAATTTCACGTCAAAAAATGGCTAAAATTCCAGTTGAAATTTTTTCAAAGTCCCTTAAAAATTTTCCAATTTTTGTCCCAATTCTTCCCATTCCCATTGAAACTTTCAAATCCCTCTCAAAATTGTTGAAATTCTCTTGAAGCTTTTAAAATTCTCTCTAGAATTTTCAAAATCCATGTCCACATGTTTACAATTTCACGTCAAAAAATGGCTAAAATTCCAGTTGAAATTTTTTCAAAGTCCCTTAAAAATTTTCCAATTTTTGTCCCAATTCTTCCCATTCCCATTGAAACTTTCAAATCCCTCTCAAAATTGTTGAAATTCTGTTGAAGCTTTTAAAATTCTCTCTAGAATTTTCAAAATCCATGTCCACATGTTTACAATTTCACGTCAAAAAATGGCTAAAATGCCAGTTGAAATTTTTTCAAAGTCCCTTAAAAATTTTCCAATTTTTGTCCCAATTCTTCCCATTCCCATTGAAACTTTTCAAATCCCTCTCAAAATTGTTGAAATTCTGTTGAAGCTTTTAAAATTCTCTCTAGAATTTTCAAAATCCATGGCCACATGTTTACAATTTCACGTCAAAAAATGGCTAAAATTCCAGTTGAAATTTTTTTCAAAGTCCCTTAAAAATTTTCCAATTTTGTCCCAATTCTTCCCATTCCCATTGAAACTTTTCAAATCCCTCTCAAAATTGTGGAAATTCTGTTGAAGCTTTTAAAATTCTCTCTAGAATTTTCAAAATCCACTTCATCATGTTTACAATTTCACGTCAAAAAATGGCTAAAATTCCAGCTGAAATTTTTTCAAAGTCCCTTAAAAATTTTCCAATTTTTGTCCCAATTCTTCCCATTCCCATTGAAACTTTTCAAATCCCTCTCAAAATTGTGGAAATTCTGTTGAAGCTTTTAAAATTCTCTCTAGAATTTTCAAAATCCATGTCCACATGTTTACAATTTCACGTCAAAAAATGGCTAAAATTCCAGTTGCAATTTTTTCAAAGTCCCTTAAAAATTTTCCAATTTTTGCCCCAATTCTTCCCATTCCCATTGAAACTTTTCAAATCCCTCTCAAAATTGTTGAAATTCTGTTGAAGCTTTTAAAATTCTCTCTAGAATTTTCAAAATCCATGGCCACATGTTTACAATTTCACGTCAAAAAATGGCTAAAATTCCAGTTGAAATTTTTTCAAAGTCCCTTAAAAATTTTCCAATTTTTGTCCCAATTCTTCCCATTCCCATTGAAACTTTTCAAATCCCTCTCAAAATTATTGAAATTCTCTAGAAGCTTTTAAAATTCTCTCTAGAATTTTCAAAATCCACTTCAACATGTTTACAATTTCACGTCAAAAAATGGCTAAAATTCCAGTTGAAATTTTTTCAAAGTCCCTTAAAAATTTTCCAATTTTCGTCCCAATTCTTCCCATTCCCATTGAAACTTTTCAAATCCCTCTCAAAATTGTTGAAATTCTGTTGAAGCTTTTAAAATTCTCTCTAGACTTTTCAAAATCCATGTCCACATGTTTACAATTTCACGTCAAAAAATGGCTAAAATTCCAGTTGAAATTTTTTCAAAGTCCCTTAAAAATTTTCCAATTTTTGCCCCAATTCTTCCCATTCCCATTGAAACTTTTCAAATCCCTCTCAAAATTGTTGAAATTCTCTTGAAGCTTTTAAAATTCTCTCTAGAATTTTCAAAATCCATGTCCACATGTTTACAATTTCACGTAAAAAAATGGCTAAAATTCCAGTTGAAATTTTTTCAAAGTCCCTTAAAAATTTTCCAATTTTTGTCCCAATTCTTCCCATTCCCATTGAATCTTTTCAAATCCCTCTCAAAATTGTTGAAATTCTGTTGAAGCTTTTAAAATTCTCTCTAGAATTTTCAAAATCCATGTCCACATGTTTACAATTTCACGTCAAAAAATGGCTAAAATTCCAGTTGAAATTTTTCAAAGTCCCTTAAAAATTTTCCAATTTTTGTCCCGATTCTTTCCATTCCCATTGAAACTTTTCAAATCCCTCTCAAAATTGTTGAAATTCTGTTGAAGCTTTTAAAATTCTCTCTAGAATTTTCAAAATCCATGTCCACATGTTTACAATTTCACGTCAAAAAATGGCTAAAATTCCAGTTGAAATTTTTTCAAAGTCCCTTAAAAATTTTCCAATTTTTGTCCCAATTCTTCCCATTCCCATTGAAACTTTTCAAATCCCTCTCAAAATTGTTGAAATTCTCTTGAAGCTTTTAAAATTCTCTCTAGAATTTTCAAAATCCATGTCCACATGTTTACAATTTCACGTCAAAAAATGGCTAAAATTCCAGTTGAAATTTTTTCAAAGTCCCTTAAAAATTTTCCAATTTTTGTCCCAATTCTTCCCATTCCCATTGAAACTTTTCAAATCCCTCTCAAAATTGTGGAAATTCTGTTGAAGCTTTTAAAATTCTCTCTAGAATTTTCAAAATCCATGTCCACATGTTTACAATTTCACGTCAAAAAATGGCTAAAATTCCAGTTGCAATTTTTTCAAAGTCCCTTAAAAATTTTCCAATTTTCGTCCCAATTCTTCCCATTCCCATTGAAACTTTTCAAATCCCTCTCAAAATTGTTGAAATTCTGTTGAAGCTTTTAAAATTCTCTCTAGAATTTTCAAAATCCATGTCCACATGTTTACAATTTCACGTCAAAAAATGGCTAAAATTCCAGCTGAAATTTTTTCAAAGTCCCTTAAAAATTTTCCAATTTTTGCCCCAATTCTTCCCATTCCCATTGAAACTTTTCAAATCCCTCTCAAAATTGTTGAAATTCTCTTGAAGCTTTTAAAATTCTCTCTAGAATTTTCAAAATCCATGGCCACATGTTTACAATTTCACGTCAAAAAATGGCTAAAATTCCAGTTGAAATTTTTTCAAAGTCCCTTAAAAATTTTCCAATTTTTGTCCCAATTCTTCCCATTCCCATTGAATCTTTTCAAATCCCTCTCAAATTGTTGAAATTCTGTTGAAGCTTTTAAAATTCTCTCTAGAATTTTCAAAATCCATGGCTACATGTTTACAATTTCACGTCAAAAAATGGCTAAAAATTCCAGTTGCAATTTTTTCAAAGTCCCTTAAAAATTTTCCAATTTTTGCCCCAATTCTTCCCATTCCCATTGAAACTTTTCAAATCCCTCTCAAAATTGTTGAAATTCTCTTGAAGCTTTTAAAATTCTCTCTAGAATTTTCAAAATCCATGTCCACATGTTTACAAGTTCACGTCAAAAAATGGCTAAAATTCCAGCTGCAATTTTTTCAAAGTCCCTGAAAAATTTTCCAATTCTTGTCCCAATTCTTCCCATTCCCATTGAAACTTTTCAAATCCTCTCAATATTGTTGAAATTCTCTTGAAGCTTTTAAAATTCTCTCTAGAATTTTCAAAATCCATGTCCACATGTTTACAATTTCACGTAAAAAAATGGCTAAAATTCCAGTTGAAATTTTTTCAAAGTCCCTTAAAAATTTTCCAATTTTTGTCCCAATTCTTCCCATTCCCATTGAAACTTTTCAAATCCCTCTCAAAATTGTTGAAATTCTGTTGAAGCTTTTAAAATTCTCTCTAGATTTTTCAAAATCCATGTCCACATGTTTACAATTTCACGTCAAAAAATGGCTAAAATTCCAGTTGAAATTTTTTCAAAGTCCCTTAAAAATTTTCCAATTTTTGTCCCAATTCTTCCCATTCCCATTGAAACTTTTCAAATCCCTCTCAAAATTGTTGAAATTCTCTTGAAGCTTTTAAAATTCTCTCTAGAATTTTCAAAATCCATGTCCACATGTTTACAATTTCACGTCAAAAAATAGCTAAAATTCCAGTTGAAATTTTTTCAAAGTCCCTTCAAAATTTTCCAATTTTTGTCCCAATTCTTCCCATTCCCATTGAAACTTTTCAAATCCCTCTCAAAATTGTTGAAATTCTGTTGAAGCTTTTAAAATTCTCTCTAGAATTTTCAAAATCCATGTCCACATGTTTACAATTTCACGTCAAAAAATGGCTAAAATTCCAGTTGAAATTTTTTCAAAGTCCCTTCAAAATTTTCCAATTTTTGTCCCAATTCTTCCCATTCCCATTGAAACTTTTCAAATCCCTCTCAAAATTGTTGAAATTCTCTTGAAGCTTTTAAAATTCTCTCTAGAATTTTCAAAATCCATGTCCACATGTTTACAATTTCACGTCAAAAAATGGCTAAAATTCCAGTTGAAATTTTTTCAAAGTCCCTTAAAAATTTTCCAATTTTTGTCCCAATTCTTCCCATTCCCATTGAATCTTTTCAAATCCCTCTCAAAATTGTTGAAATTCTGTTGAAGCTTTTAAAATTCTCTCTAGAATTTTCAAAATCCATGGCCACATGTTTACAATTTCACGTCAAAAAATGGCTAAAATTCCAGTTGCAATTTTTTCAAAGTCCCTTAAAAATTTTCCAATTTTTGCCCCAATTCTTCCCATTCCCATTGAAACTTTTCAAATCCCTCTCAAAATTGTTGAAATTCTGTTGAAGCTTTTAAAATTCTCTCTAGAATTTTCAAAATCCATGTCCACATGTTTACAATTTCACGTCAAAAAGTGGCTAAAATTCCAGTTGAAATTTTTTCAAAGTCCCTGAAAAATTTTCCAATTTTTGTCCCAATTCTTCCCATTCCCATTGAAACTTTTCAAATCCCTCTCAAAATTGTTGAAATTCTGTTGAAGCTTTTAAAATTCTCTCTAGAATTTTCAAAATCCATGTCCACATGTTTACAATTTCACGTCAAAAAATGGCTAAAATTCCAGTTGAAATTTTTTCAAAGTCCCTTAAAAATTTTCCAATTTTTGTCCCAATTCTTCCCATTCCCATTGAAACTTTTCAAATCCCTCTCAAAATTGTTGAAATTCTCTTGAAGCTTTTAAAATTCTCTCTAGAATTTTCAAAATCCATGTCCACATGTTTACAATTTCACGTCAAAAAATGGCTAAAATTCCAGTTGAAATTTTTTCAAAGTCCCTTAAAAATTTTCCAATTTTTGTCCCAATTCTTCCCATTCCCATTGAAACTTTTCAAATCCCTCTCAAAATTGTTGAAATTCTCTTGAAGCTTTTAAAATTCTCTCTAGAATTTTCAAAATCCATGTCCACATGTTTACAATTTCACGTCAAAAAATAGCTAAAATTCCAGTTGAAATTTTTTCAAAGTCCCTGAAAAATTTTCCAATTTTTGTCCCAATTCTTCCCATTCCCATTGAAACTTTTCAAATCCCTCTCAAAATTGTTGAAATTCTGTTGAAGCTTTTAAAATTCTCTCTAGAATTTTCAAAATCCATGTCCACATGTTTACAATTTCACGTCAAAAAATGGCTAAAATTCCAGTTGCAATTTTTTCAAAGTCCCTTAAAAATTTTCCAATTTTTGTCCCAATTCTTCCCATTCCCATTGAAACTTTTCAAATCCCTCTCAAAATTGTTGAAATTCTGTTGAAGCTTTTAAAATTCTCTCTAGAATTTTCAAAATCCATGTCCACATGTTTACAATTTCACGTCAAAAAATGGCTAAAATTCCAGTTGAAATTTTTTCAAAGTCCCTTCAAAATTTTCCAATTTTTGTCCCAATTCTTCCCATTCCCATTGAAACTTTTCAAATCCCTCTCAAAATTGTTGAAATTCTGTTGAAGCTTTTAAAATTCTCTCTAGAATTTTCAAAATCCATGTCCACATGTTTACAATTTCACGTCAAAAAATGGCTAAAATTCCAGTTGAAATTTTTTCAAAGTCCCTTAAAAATTTTCCAATTTTTGTCCCAATTCTTCCCATTCCCATTGAAACTTTTCAAATCCCTCTCAAAATTGTTGAAATTCTGTTGAAGCTTTTAAAATTCTCTCTAGAATTTTCAAAATCCATGTCCACATGTTTACAATTTCACGTCAAAAAATGGCTAAATTTCCAGTTGAAATTTTTTCAAAGTCCCTTAAAAATTTTCCAATTTTTGCCCCAATTCTTCCCATTCCCATTGAAACTTTTCAAATCCCTCTCAAAATTGTTGAAATTCTGTTGAAGCTTTTAAAATTCTCTCTAGAATTTTCAAAATCCATGGCCACATGTTTACAATTTCACGTCAAAAAATGCCTAAAATTCCAGTTGAAATTTTTTCAAAGTCCCTTAAAAATTTTCCAATTTTTGTCCCAATTCTTCCCATTCCCATTGAAACTTTTCAAATCCCTCTCAAAATTGTTGAAATTCTCTTGAAGCTTTTAAAATTCTCTCTAGAATTTTCAAAATCCACTTCAACATGTTTACAATTTCACGTCAAAAAATGGCTAAAATTCCAGTTGAAATTTTTTCAAAGTCCCTTAAAAATTTTCCAATTTTTGCCCCAATTCTTCCCATTCCCATTGAAACTTTTCAAATCCCTCTCAAAATTGTTGAAATTCTCTTGAAGCTTTTAAAATTCTCTCTAGAATTTTCAAAATCCATGGCCACATGTTTACAATTTCACGTCAAAAAATGGCTAAAATTCCAGTTGAAATTTTTTCAAAGTCCCTTAAAAATTTTCCAATTTTTGTCCCAATTCTTCCCATTCCCATTGAAACTTTTCAAATCCCTCTCAAAATTGTTGAAATTCTCTTGAAGCTTTTAAAATTCTCTCTAGAATTTTCAAAATCCATGTCCACATGTTTACAATTTCACGTCAAAAAATGGCTAAAATTCCAGTTGAAATTTTTTCAAAGTCCCTGAAAAATTTTCCAATTTTTGTCCCAATTCTTCTCATTCCCATTGAAACTTTTCAAATCCCTCTCAAAATTGTGGAAATCCTGTTGAAGCTTTTAAAATTCTCTCTAGAATTTTCAAAATCCATGGCCACATGTTTACAATTTCATGTCAAAAAATGGCTAAAATTCCAGTTGCAATTTTTTCAAAGTCCCTTAAAAATTTTCCAATTTTTGCCCCAATTCTTCCCATTCCCATTGAAACTTTTCAAATCCTTCTCAAAATTGTTGAAATTCTGTTGAAGCTTTTAAAATTCTCTCTAGAATTTTCAAAATCCATGGCCACATGTTTACAATTTCACGTCAAAAAATGCCTAAAATTCCAGTTGAAATTTTTTCAAAGTCCCTTAAAAATTTTCCAATTTTTGTCCCAATTCTTCCCATTCCCATTGAAACTTTTCAAATCCCTCTCAAAATTGTTGAAATTCTCTTGAAGCTTTTAAAATTCTCTCTAGAATTTTCAAAATCCATGTCCACATGTTTACAATTTCACGTCAAAAAATGGCTAAAATTCCAGTTGAAATTTTTTCAAAGTCCCTTAAAAATTTTCCAATTTTTGTCCCAATTCTTCCCATTCCCATTGAAACTTTTCAAATCCCTCTCAAAATTGTTGAAATTCTGTTGAAGCTTTTAAAATTCTCTCTAGAATTTTCAAAATCCATGGCCACATGTTTACAATTTCACGTCAAAAAATGGCTAAAATTCCAGTTGAAATTTTTTCAAAGTCCCTTAAAAATTTTCCAATTTTTGTCCCAATTCTTCCCATTCCCATTGAAACTTTTCAAATCCCTCTCAAAATTGTGGAAATTCTCTTGAAGCTTTTAAAATTCTCTCTAGAATTTTCAAAATCCATGTCCACATGTTTACAATTTCACGTCAAAAAATGGCTAAAATTCCAGTTGAAATTTTTTCAAAGTCCCTGAAAAATTTTCCAATTTTTGTCCCAATTCTTCCCATTCCCATTGAAACTTTTCAAATCCCTCTCAATATTGTTGAAATTCTGTTGAAGCTTTTAAAATTCTCTCTAGAATTTTCAAAATCCATGGCCACATGTTTACAATTTCACGTCAAAAAATGGCTAAAATTCCAGCTGAAATTTTTTCAAAGTCCCTTCAAAATTTTCCAATTTTTGTCCCAATTCTTCCCATTCCCATTGAAACTTTTCAAATCCCTCTCAAAATTGTGGAAATTCTCTTGAAGCTTTTAAAATTCTCTCTAGAATTTTCAAAATCCATGTCCACATGTTTACAATTTCACGTCAAAAAATGGCTAAAATTCCAGTTGAAATTTTTTCAAAGTCCCTTAAAAATTTTCCAATTTTTGTCCCAATTCTTCCCATTCCCATTGAAACTTTTCAAATCCCTCTCAAAATTGTGGAAATTCTGTTGAAGCTTTTAAAATTCTCTCTAGAATTTTCAAAATCCATGTCCACATGTTTACAATTTCACGTCAAAAAATGGCTAAAATTCCAGTTGAAATTTTTTCAAAGTCCCTGAAAAATTTTCCAATTTTTGTCCCAATTCTTCCCATTCCCATTGAAACTTTTCAAATCCCTCTCAAAATTGTGGAAATTCTGTTGAAGCTTTTAAAATTCTCTCTAGAATTTTCAAAATCCATGGCCACATGTTTACAATTTCACGTCAAAAAATGGCTAAAATTCCAGCTGAAATTTTTTCAAAGTCCCTTAAAAATTTTCCAATTTTTGTCCCAATTCTTCCCATTCCCATTGAAACTTTTCAAATCCCTCTCAAAATTGTTGAAATTCTCTTGAAGCTTTTAAAATTCTCTCTAGAATTTTCAAAATCCATGTCCACATGTTTACAATTTCACGTCAAAAAATGGCTAAAATTCCAGTTGAAATTTTTTCAAAGTCCCTGAAAAATTTTCCAATTTTTGTCCCAATTCTTCCCATTCCCATTGAAACTTTTCAAATCCCTCTCAAAATTGTTGAAATTCTGTTGAAGCTTTTAAAATTCTCTCTAGAATTTTCAAAATCCATGTCCACATGTTTACAATTTCACGTCAAAAAATGGCTAAAATTCCAGCTGAAATTTTTTCAAAGTCCCTGAAAAATTTTCCAATTTTTGTCCCAATTCTTCCCATTCCCATTGAAACTTTTCAAATCCCTCTCAAAATTGTGGAAATTCTGTTGAAGCTTTTAAAATTCTCTCTAGAATTTTCAAAATCCATGGCCACATGTTTACAATTTCACGTCAAAAAATGGCTAAAATTCCAGTTGAAATTTTTTCAAAGTCCCTTAAAAATTTTCCAATTTTTGTCCCAATTCTTCCCATTCCCATTGAAACTTTTCAAATCCCTCTCAAAATTGTGGAAATTCTGTTGAAGCTTTTAAAATTCTCTCTAGAATTTTCAAAATCCATGTCCACATGTTTACAATTTCACGTCAAAAAATGGCTAAAATTCCAGTTGAAATTTTTTCAAAGTCCCTTAAAAATTTTCCAATTTTTGTCCCAATTCTTCCCATTCCCATTGAAACTTTTCAAATCCCTCTCAAAATTGTGGAAATTCTGTTGAAGCTTTTAAAATTCTCTCTAGAATTTTCAAAATCCATGTCCACATGTTTACAATTTCACGTCAAAAAATGGCTAAAATTCCAGTTGAAATTTTTTCAAAGTCCCTGAAAAATTTTCCAATTTTTGTCCCAATTCTTCCCATTCCCATTGAAACTTTTCAAATCCCTCTCAAAATTGTGGAAATTCTGTTGAAGCTTTTAAAATTCTCTCTAGAATTTTCAAAATCCATGTCCACATGTTTACAATTTCACGTCAAAAAATGGCTAAAATTCCAGTTGAAATTTTTTCAAAGTCCCTGAAAAATTTTCCAATTTTTGTCCCAATTCTTCCCATTCCCATTGAAACTTTTCAAATCCCTCTCAAAATTGTTGAAATTCTCTTGAAGCTTTTAAAATTCTCTCTAGAATTTTCAAAATCCATGTCCACATGTTTACAAGTTCACGTCAAAAAATGGCTAAAATTCCAGTTGAAATTTTTTCAAAGTCCCTGAAAAATTTTCCAGTTTTTGTCCCAATTCTTCCCATTCCCATTGAAACTTTTCAAATCCCTCTCAAAATTGTGGAAATTCTGTTGAAGCTTTTAAAATTCTCTCTAGAATTTTCAAAATCCATGTCCACATGTTTACAATTTCACGTCAAAAAATGGCTAAAATTCCAGTTGAAATTTTTTCAAAGTCCCTTAAAAATTTTCCAATTTTTGTCCCAATTCTTCCCATTCCCATTGAAACTTTTCAAATCACTCTCAAAATTGTGGAAATTCTGTTGAAGCTTTTAAAATTCTCTCTAGAATTTTCAAAATCCATGGCCACATGTTTACAATTTCACGTCAAAAAATGGCTAAAATTCCAGTTGAAATTTTTTCAAAGTCCCTTAAAAATTTTCCAATTTTTGCCCCAATTCTTCCCATTCCCATTGAAACTTTTCAAATCCCTCTCAAAATTGTTGAAATTCTCTTGAAGCTTTTAAAATTCTCTCTAGAATTTTCAAAATCCATGTCCACATGTTTACAATTTCACATCAAAAAATGGCTAAAATTCCAGTTGAAATTTTTTCAAAGTCCCTTAAAAATTTTCCAATTTTTGTCCCAATTCTTCCCATTCCCATTGAATCTTTTCAAATCCCTCTCAAAATTGTTGAAATTCTGTTGAAGCTTTTAAAATTCTCTCTAGAATTTTCAAAATCCATGTCCACATGTTTACAATTTCACGTCAAAAAATTGCTAAAATTCCAGTTGAAATTTTTTCAAAGTCCCTTAAAAATTTTCCAATTTTTGTCCCAATTCTTCCCATTCCCATTGAAACTTTTCAAATCCCTCTCAAAATTGTTGAAATTCTCTTGAAGCTTTTAAAATTCTCTCTAGAATTTTCAAAATCCATGTCCACATGTTTACAATTTCACGTCAAAAAATGGCTAAAATTCCAGTTGAAATTTTTTCAAAGTCCCTGAAAAATTTTCCAATTTTTGTCCCAATTCTTCCCATTCCCATTGAAACTTTTCAAATCCCTCTCAAAATTGTGGAAATTCTGTTGAAGCTTTTAAAATTCTCTCTAGAATTTTCAAAATCCATGGCCACATGTTTACAATTTCATGTCAAAAAATGGCTAAAATTCCAGTTGAAATTTTTTCAAAGTCCCTTAAAAATTTTCCAATTTTTGTCCCAATTCTTCCCATTCCCATTGAAACTTTTCAAATCCCTCTCAAAATTGTTGAAATTCTGTTGAAGCTTTTAAAATTCTCTCTAGAATTTTCAAAATCCATGTCCACATGTTTACAATTTCACGTCAAAAAAAGGCTAAAATTCCAGTTGAAATTTTTTCAAAGTCCCTTCAAAATTTTCCAATTTTTGTCCCAATTCTTCCCATTCCCATTGAAACTTTTCAAATCCCTCTCAAAATTGTGGAAATTCTGTTGAAGCTTTTAAAATTCTCTCTAGAATTTTCAAAATCCATGTCCACATGTTTACAATTTCACGTCAAAAAATGGCTAAAATTCCAGTTGCAATTTTTACAAAGTCCCTTCAAAATTTTCCAATTTTTGTCCCAATTCTTCCCATTCCCATTGAAACTTTTCAAATCCCTCTCAAAATTGTGGAAATTCTGTTGAAGCTTTTAAAATTCTCTCTAGAATTTTCAAAATCCATGTCCACATGTTTACAATTTCACGTCAAAAAATGGCTAAAATTCCAGTTGAAATTTTTTCAAAGTCCCTTAAAAATTTTCCAATTTTTGCCCCAATTCTTCCCATTCCCATTGAAACTTTTCAAATCCCTCTCAAAATTGTTGAAATTCTGTTGAAGCTTTTAAAATTCTCTCTAGAATTTTCAAAATCCATGGCCACATGTTTACAATTTCACATAAAAAAATGGCTAAAATTCCAGTTGAAATTTTTTCAAAGTCCCTTAAAAATTTTCCAATTTTTGTCCCAATTCTTCCCATTCCCATTGAAACTTTTCAAATCCCTCTCAAAATTGTTGAAATTCTCTTGAAGCTTTTAAAATTCTCTCTAGAATTTTCAAAGTCCATGGCCACATGTTTACAATTTCACGTCAAAAAATTGCTAAAATTCCAGTTGAAATTTTTTCAAAGTCCCTTAAATATTTTCCAATTTTTGTCCCAATTCTTCCCATTCCCATTGAAACTTTTCAAATCCCTCTCAAAATTGTTGAAATTCTCTTGAAGCTTTTAAAATTCTCTCTAGAATTTTCAAAATCCATGTCCACATGTTTACAATTTCACGTCAAAAAATGGCTAAAATTCCAGTTGAAATTTTTTCAAAGTCCCTGAAAAATTTTCCAATTTTTGTCCCAATTCTTCCCATTCCCATTGAAACTTTTCAAATCCCTCTCAAAATTGTGGAAATTCTGTTGAAGCTTTTAAAATTCTCTCTAGAATTTTCAAAATCCATGGCCACATGTTTACAATTTCATGTCAAAAAATGGCTAAAATTCCAGTTGAAATTTTTTCAAAGTCCCTTAAAAATTTTCCAATTTTTGTCCCAATTCTTCCCATTCCCATTGAAACTTTTCAAATCCCTCTCAAAATTGTTGAAATTCTGTTGAAGCTTTTAAAATTCTCTCTAGAATTTTCAAAATCCATGTCCACATGTTTACAATTTCACGTCAAAAAAAGGCTAAAATTCCAGTTGAAATTTTTTCAAAGTCCCTTAAAAATTTTCCAATTTTTGTCCCAATTCTTCCCATTCCCATTGAAACTTTTCAAATCCCTCTCAAAATTGTTGAAATTCTGTTGAAGCTTTTAAAATTCTCTCTAGAATTTTCAAAATCCATGTCCACATGTTTACAATTTCACGTCAAAAAATGGCTAAAATTCCAGTTGCAATTTTTACAAAGTCCCTTCAAAATTTTCCAATTTTTGTCCCAATTCTTCCCATTCCCATTGAAACTTTTCAAATCCCTCTCAAAATTGTGGAAATTCTGTTGAAGCTTTTAAAATTCTCTCTAGAATTTTCAAAATCCATATCCACATGTTTACAATTTCACGTCAAAAAATGGCTAAAATTCCAGTTGCAATTTTTACAAAGTCCCTTCAAAATTTTCCAATTTTTGCCCCAATTCTTCCCATTCCCATTGAAACTTTTCAAATCCCTCTCAAAATTGTTGAAATTCTGTTGAAGCTTTTAAAATTCTCTCTAGATTTTTCAAAATCCATGTCCACATGTTTACAATTTCACGTCAAAAAATGGCTAAAATTCCAGTTGAAATTTTTTCAAAGTCCCTTAAAAATTTTCCAATTTTTGTCCCAATTCTTCCCATTCCCATTGAAACTTTTCAAATCCCTCTCAAAATTGTTGAAATTCTCTTGAAGCTTTTAAAATTCTCTCTAGAATTTTCAAAATCCATAGCCACATGTTTACAATTTCACGTCAAAAAATGGCTAAAATTCCAGTTGAAATTTTTTCAAAGTCCCTTAAAAATTTTCCAATTTTTGTCCCAATTCTTCCCATTCCCATTGAAACTTTTCAAATCCCTCTCAAAATTGTTGAAATTCTGTTGAAGCTTTTAAAATTCTCTCTAGAATTTTCAAAATCCATGTCCACATGTTTACAATTTCACGTCAAAAAATGGCTAAAATTCCAGTTGAAATTTTTTCAAAGTCCCTTAAAAATTTTCCAATTTTCGTCCCAATTCTTCCCATTCCCATTGAAACTTTTCAAATCCCTCTCAAAATTGTTGAAATTCTGTTGAAGCTTTTAAAATTCTCTCTAGAATTTTCAAAATCCATGTCCACATGTTTACAATTTCACGTCAAAAAATGGCTAAAATTCCAGTTGCAATTTTTTCAAAGTCCCTTAAAAATTTTCCAATTTTTGTCCCAATTCTTCCCATTCCCATTGAAACTTTTCAAATCCCTCTCAAAATTGTTGAAATTCTCTTGAAGCTTTTAAAATTCTCTCTAGAATTTTCAAAATCCACTTCAACATGTTTACAATTTCACGTCAAAAAATGGCTAAAATTCCAGTTGAAATTTTTTCAAAGTCCCTTAAAAATTTTCCAATTTTTGCCCCAATTCTTCCCATTCCCATTGAAACTTTTCAAATCCCTCTCAAAATTGTGGAAATTCTGTTGAAGCTTTTAAAATTCTCTCTAGAATTTTCAAAATCCATGGCCACATGTTTACAATTTCACGTCAAAAAATGGCTAAAATGCCAGTTGAAATTTTTTCAAAGTCCCTTAAAAATTTTCCAATTTTTGTCCCAATTCTTCCCATTCCCATTGAAACTTTTCAAATCCCTCTCAAAATTGTTGAAATTCTCTTGAAGCTTTTAAAATTCTCTCTAGAATTTTCAAAATCCATGTCCACATGTTTACAATTTCACATAAAAAAATGGCTAAAATTCCAGTTGAAATTTTTTCAAAGTCCCTTCAAAATTTCCAATTTTTGTCCCAATTCTTCCCATTCCCATTGAAACTTTTCAAATCCCTCCCAAAATTGTTGAAATTCTGTTGAAGCTTTTAAAATTCTCTCTAGAATTTTCAAAATCCACTTCATCATGTTTACAATTTCACGTCAAAAAATGGCTAAAATTCCAGTTGAAATTTTTTCAAAGTCCCTTAAAAATTTCCAATTTTTGTCCCAATTCTTCCCATTCCCATTGAAACTTTTCAAATCCCTCTCAAAATTGTTGAAATTCTGTTGAAGCTTTTAAAATTCTCTCTAGAATTTTCAAAATCCACTTCATCATGTTTACAATTTCACGTCAAAAAATGGCTAAAATTCCAGTTGAAATTTTTTCAAAGTCCCTTAAAAATTTTCCAATTTTTGTCCCAATTCTTCCCATTCCCATTGAAACTTTTCAAATCCCTCTCAAAATTGTGGAAATTCTGTTGAAGCTTTTAAAATTCTCTCTAGAATTTTCAAAATCCATGTCCACATGTTTACAATTTCACGTCAAAAAATGGCTAAAATTCCAGTTGAAATTTTTCAAAGTCCCTTAAAAATTTTCCAATTTTTGCCCCAATTCTTCCCATTCCCATTGAAACTTTTCAAATCCCTCTCAAAATTGTGGAAATTCTCTTGAAGCTTTTAAAATTCTCTCTAGAATTTTCAAAATCCATGTCCACATGTTTACAATTTCACGTCAAAAAATGGCTAAAATTCCAGTTGAAATTTTTTCAAAGTCCCTTAAAAATTTTCCAATTTTTGCCCCAATTCTTCCCATTCCCATTGAAACTTTTCAAATCCCTCTCAAAATTGTTGAAATTCTGTTGAAGCTTTTAAAATTCTCTCTAGAATTTTCAAAATCCATGGCCACATGTTTACAATTTCACGTCAAAAAATGGCTAAAATTCCAGTTGAAATTTTTTCAAAGTCCCTTAAAAATTTTCCAATTTTTGTCCCAATTCTTCCCATTCCCATTGAAACTTTTCAAATCCCTCTCAAAATTGTTGAAATTCTCTTGAAGCTTTTAAAATTCTCTCTAGAATTTTCAAAGTCCATGGCCACATGTTTACAATTTCACGTCAAAAAATTGCTAAAATTCCAGTTGAAATTTTTTCAAAGTCCCTTAAATATTTTCCAATTTTTGTCCCAATTCTTCCCATTCCCATTGAAACTTTTCAAATCCCTCTCAAAATTGTTGAAATTCTCTTGAAGCTTTTAAAATTCTCTCTAGAATTTTCAAAATCCATGTCCACATGTTTACAATTTCACGTCAAAAAATGGCTAAAATTCCAGTTGAAATTTTTTCAAAGTCCCTGAAAAATTTTCCAATTTTTGTCCCAATTCTTCCCATTCCCATTGAAACTTTTCAAATCCCTCTCAAAATTGTGGAAATTCTGTTGAAGCTTTTAAAATTCTCTCTAGAATTTTCAAAATCCATGGCCACATGTTTACAATTTCATGTCAAAAAATGGCTAAAATTCCAGTTGCAATTTTTACAAAGTCCCTTCAAAATTTTCCAATTTTTGTCCCAATTCTTCCCATTCCCATTGAAACTTTTCAAATCCCTCTCAAAATTGTGGAAATTCTGTTGAAGCTTTTAAAATTCTCTCTAGAATTTTCAAAATCCATATCCACATGTTTACAATTTCACGTCAAAAAATGGCTAAAATTCCAGTTGCAATTTTTACAAAGTCCCTTCAAAATTTTCCAATTTTTGCCCCAATTCTTCCCATTCCCATTGAAACTTTTCAAATCCCTCTCAAAATTGTTGAAATTCTGTTGAAGCTTTTAAAATTCTCTCTAGATTTTTCAAAATCCATGTCCACATGTTTACAATTTCACGTCAAAAAATGGCTAAAATTCCAGTTGAAATTTTTTCAAAGTCCCTTAAAAATTTTCCAATTTTTGTCCCAATTCTTCCCATTCCCATTGAAACTTTTCAAATCCCTCTCAAAATTGTTGAAATTCTCTTGAAGCTTTTAAAATTCTCTCTAGAATTTTCAAAATCCATGGCCACATGTTTACAATTTCACGTCAAAAAATGGCTAAAATTCCAGCTGAAATTTTTTCAAAGTCCCTTAAAAATTTTCCAATTTTTGTCCCAATTCTTCCCATTCCCATTGAAACTTTTCAAATCCCTCTCAAAATTGTGGAAATTCTGTTGAAGCTTTTAAAATTCTCTCTAGAATTTTCAAAATCCATGTCCACATGTTTACAATTTCACGTCAAAAAATGGCTAAAATTCCAGTTGAAATTTTTTCAAAGTCCCTTAAAAATTTTCCAATTTTTGCCCCAATTCTTCCCATTCCCATTGAAACTTTTCAAATCCCTCTCAAAATGGTTGAAATTCTCTTGAAGCTTTTAAAATTCTCTCTAGAATTTTCAAAATCCATGTCCACATGTTTACAATTTCACGTCAAAAAATGGCTAAAATTCCAGTTGAAATTTTTTCAAAGTCCCTTAAAAATTTTCCAATTTTTGTCCCAATTCTTCCCATTCCCATTGAAACTTTTCAAATCCCTCTCAAAATTGTTGAAATTCTGTTGAAGCTTTTAAAATTCTCTCTAGAATTTTCAAAATCCATGGCCACATGTTTACTTTCACGTCAAAAAATGGCTAAAATTCCAGTTGCAATTTTTTCAAAGTCCCTTAATAATTTTCCAATTTTTGTCCCAATTCTTCCCATTCCCATTGAAACTTTTCAAATCCCTCTCAAAATTGTTGAAATTCTCTTGAAGCTTTTAAAATTCTCTCTAGAATTTTCAAAATCCATGTCCACATGTTTACAATTTCACGTAAAAAAATGGCTAAAATTCCAGTTGAAATTTTTTCAAAGTCCCTTCAAAATTTCCAATTTTGGTCCCAATTCTTCCCATTCCCATTGAAACTTTTCAAATCCCTCCCAAAATTGTTGAAATTCTATTGAAGCTTTTAAAATTCTCTCTAGAATTTTCAAAATCCACTTCATCATGTTTACAATTTCACGTCAAAAAATGGCTAAAATTCCAGTTGAAATTTTTTCAAAGTCCCTTAAAAGTTTTCCAATTTTTGTCCCAATTCTTCCCATTCCCATTGAAACTTTTCAAATCCCTCTCAAAATTGTTGAAATTCTGTTGAAGCTTTTAAAATTCTCTCTAGAATTTTCAAAATCCACTTCATCATGTTTACAATTTCACGTCAAAAAATGGCTAAAATTCCAGTTGAAATTTTTTCAAAGTCCCTGAAAAATTTTCCAATTTTTGTCCCAATTCTTCCCATTCCCATTGAAACTTTTCAAATCCCTCTCAAAATTGTTGAAATTCTCTTGAAGCTTTTAAAATTCTCTCTAGAATTTTCAAAATCCATGTCCACATGTTTACAATTTCAAGTCAAAAAATGGCTAAAATTCCAGCTGAAATTTTTTCAAAGTCCCTTAAAAATTTTCCAATTTTTGTCCCAATTCTTCCCATTCCCATTGAAACTTTTCAAATCCCTCTCAAAATTGTTGAAATTCTGTTGAAGCTTTTAAAATTCTCTCTAGAATTTTCAAAATCCATGTCCACATGTTTACAATTTCACGTCAAAAAATGGCTAAAATTCCAGTTGAAATTTTTTCAAAGTCCCTTAAAAATTTTCCAATTTTTGTCCCAATTCTTCCCATTCCCATTGAAACTTTTCAAATCCCTCTCAAAATTGTTGAAATTCTCTTGAAGCTTTTAAAATTCTCTCTAGAATTTTCAAAATCCATGTCCACATGTTTACAATTTCACGTCAAAAAATGGCTAAAATTCCAGTTGAAATTTTTTCAAAGTCCCTTAAAAATTTTCCAATTTTTGCCCCAATTCTTCCCATTCCCATTGAAACTTTTCAAATCCCTCTCAAAATTGTTGAAATTCTCTTGAAGCTTTTAAAATTCTCTCTAGAATTTTCAAAATCCATGGCCACATGTTTACAATTTCACATCAAAAAATGGCTAAAATGCCAGTTGAAATTTTTTTCAAAGTCCCTTAAAAATTTTCCAATTTTTGTCCCAATTCTTCCCATTCCCATTGAAACTTATCAAATCCCTCTCAAAATTGTTGAAATTCTGTTGAAGCTTTTAAAATTCTCTCTAGAATTTTCAAAATCCATGGCCACATGTTTACAATTTCACGTCAAAAAATGGCTAAAATTCCAGTTGCAATTTTTTCAAAGTCCCTTAAAAATTTTCCAATTTTTGTCCCAATTCTTCCCATTCCCATTGAAACTTTTCAAATCCCTCTCAAAATTGTTGAAATTCTGTTGAAGCTTTTAAAATTCTCTCTAGAATTTTCAAAATCCATGGCCACATGTTTACAATTTCACGTCAAAAAATGGCTAAAATTCCAGCTGAAATTTTTCAAAGTCCCTTAAAAATTTTCCAATTTTTTGTCCCAATTCTTCCCATTCCCATTGAAACTTTTCAAATCCCTCTCAAAATTGTTGAAATTCTCTTGAAGCTTTTAAAATTCTCTCTAGAATTTTCAAAATCCATGTCCACATGTTTACAATTTCACGTCAAAAAATGGCTAAAATTCCAGTTGAAATTTTTTCAAAGTCCCTTAAAAATTTTCCAATTTTTGTCCCAATTCTTCCCATTCCCATTGAAACTTTTCAAATCCCTCTCAAAATTGTGGAAATTCTGTTGAAGCTTTTAAAATTCTCTCTAGAATTTTCAAAATCCATGTCCACATGTTTACAATTTCACGTCAAAAAATGGCTAAAATTCCAGTTGAAATTTTTTCAAAGTCCCTTAAAAATTTTCCAATTTTTGTCCCAATTCTTCCCATTCCCATTGAAACTTTTCAAATCCTCTCAAAATTGTTGAAATTCTGTTGAAGGTTTTAAAATTCTCTCTAGAATTTTCAAAATCCATGGCCACATGTTTACAATTTCACGTCAAAAAATGGCTAAAATTCCAGTTGAAATTTTTTCAAAGTCCCTTAAAAATTTTCCAATTTTTGCCCCAATTCTTCCCATTCCCATTGAAACTTTTCAAATCCCTCTCAAAATTGTTGAAATTCTGTTGAAGCTTTTAAAATTCTCTCTAGAATTTTCAAAATCCATGGCCACATGTTTACAATTTCACGTCAAAAAATGGCTAAAATTCCAGTTGCAATTTTTTCAAAGTCCCTTAAAAATTTTCCAATTTTTGTCCCAATTCTTCCCATTCCCATTGAAACTTTTCAAATCCCTCTCAAAATTGTGGAAATTCTCTTGAAGCTTTTAAAATTCTCTCTAGAATTTTCAAAATCCATGTCCACATGTTTACAATTTCACGTAAAAAAATGGCTAAAATTCCAGTTGAAATTTTTTCAAAGTCCCTTCAAAATTTTCCAATTTTTGTCCCAATTCTTCCCATTCCCATTGAAACTTTTCAAATCCCTCCCAAAATTGTTGAAATTCTATTGAAGCTTTTAAAATTCTCTCTAGAATTTTCAAATCCACTTCATCATGTTTACAATTTCACGTCAAAAAATGGCTAAAATTCCAGTTGAAATTTTTTCAAAGTCCCTTAAAAATTTTCCAATTTTTGTCCCAATTCTTCCCATTCCATTGAAACTTTTCAAATCCCTCTCAAAATTGTTGAAATTCTGTTGAAGCTTTTAAAATTCTCTCTAGAATTTTCAAAATCCACTTCATCATGTTTACAATTTCACGTCAAAAAATGGCTAAAATTCCAGTTGAAATTTTTTCAAAGTCCCTGAAAAATTTTCCAATTTTTGTCCCAATTCTTCCCATTCCCATTGAAACTTTTCAAATCCCTCTCAAAATTGTGGAAATTCTGTTGAAGCTTTTAAAATTCTCTCTAGAATTTTCAAAATCCACTTCATCATGTTTACAATTTCACGTCAAAAAATGGCTAAAATTCCAGCTGAAATTTTTTCAAAGTCCCTTAAAAATTTTCCAATTTTTGTCCCAATTCTTCCCATTCCCATTGAAACTTTTCAAATCCCTCTCAAAATTGTTGAAATTCTGTTGAAGCTTTTAAAATTCTCTCTAGAATTTTCAAAATCCATGGCCACATGTTTACAATTTCACGTCAAAAAATGGCTAAAATTCCAGCTGAAATTTTTTCAAAGTCCCTTAAAAATTTTCCAATTTTTGTCCCAATTCTTCCCATTCCCATTGAAACTTTTCAAATCCCTCTCAAAATTGTGGAAATTCTGTTGAAGCTTTTAAAATTCTCTCTAGAATTTTCAAAATCCATGTCCACATGTTTACAAGTTCACGTCAAAAAATGGCTAAAATTCCAGTTGAAATTTTTTCAAAGTCCCTTAAAAATTTTCCAATTTTTGTCCCAATTCTTCCCATTCCCATTGAAACTTTTCAAATCCCTCTCAAAATTGTTGAAATTCTGTTGAAGCTTTTAAAATTCTCTCTAGAATTTTCAAAATCCATGTCCACATGTTTACAATTTCACGTCAAAAAATGGCTAAAATTCCAGTTGAAATTTTTTCAAAGTCCTTAAAAATTTTCCAATTTTTGTCCCAATTCTTCCCATTCCCATTGAAACTTTTCAAATCCCTCTCAAAATTGTTGAAATTCTCTTGAAGCTTTTAAAATTCTCTCTAGAATTTTCAAAATCCATGTCCACATGTTTACAATTTCACGTCAAAAAATGGCTAAAATTCCAGTTGAAATTTTTTCAAAGTCCCTTAAAAATTTTCCAATTTTTGTCCCAATTCTTCCCATTCCCATTGAAACTTTTCAAATCCCTCTCAAAATTGTTGAAATTCTGTTGAAGCTTTTAAAATTCTCTCTAGAATTTTCAAAATCCATGTCCACATGTTTACAATTTCACGTCAAAAAATGGCTAAAATTCCAGTTGAAATTTTTTCAAAGTCCCTTAAAAATTTTCCAATTTTTGCCCCAATTCTTCCCATTCCCATTGAAACTTTTCAAATCCCTCTCAAAATTGTTGAAATTCTCTTGAAGCTTTTAAAATTCTCTCTAGAATTTTCAAAATCCATGTCCACATGTTTACAATTTCACGTAAAAAAATGGCTAAAATTCCAGTTGAAATTTTTTCAAAGTCCCTTAAAAATTTTCCAATTTTTGTCCCATTTCTTCCCATTCCCATTGAAACTTTTCAAATCCCTCTCAAAATTGTTGAAATTCTGTTGAAGCTTTTAAAATTCTCTCTAGAATTTTCAAATCCATGTCCACATGTTTACAATTTCACGTCAAAAAATGGCTAAAATTCCAGTTGAAATTTTTTCAAAGTCCCTTAAAAATTTTCCAATTTTTGTCCCAATTCTTCCATTCCCATTGAAACTTTTCAAATCCCTCTCAAAATTGTGGAAATTCTGTTGAAGCTTTTAAAATTCTCTCTAGAATTTTCAAAATCCATGGCCACATGTTTACAATTTCACGTCAAAAAATGGCTAAAATTCCAGTTGAAATTTTTTCAAAGTCCCTTAAAAATTTTCCAATTTTCGTCCCAATTCTTCCCATTCCCATTGAAACTTTTCAAATCCCTCTCAAAATTGTTGAAATTCTCTTGAAGCTTTTAAAATTCTCTCTAGAATTTTCAAAATCCATGTCCACATGTTTACAAGTTCACGTCAAAAAATGGCTAAAATTCCAGCTGAAATTTTTTCAAAGTCCCTTCAAAATTTTCCAATTTTTGTCCCAATTCTTCCCATTCCCATTGAAACTTTTCAAATCCCTCTCAAAATTGTTGAAATTCTGTTGAAGCTTTTAAATTCTCTCTAGAATTTTCAAAATCCATGTCCACATGTTTACAATTTCACGTCAAAAAATGGCTAAAATTCCAGTTGAAATTTTTTCAAAGTCCCTTAAAAATTTTCCAATTTTTGTCCCAATTCTTCCCATTCCCATTGAAACTTTTCAAATCCCTCTCAAAATTGTTGAAATTCTCTTGAAGCTTTTAAAATTCTCTCTAGAATTTTCAAAATCCATGTCCACATGTTTACAATTTCACGTCAAAAAATGGCTAAAATTCCAGTTGAAATTTTTTCAAAGTCCCTTAAAAATTTTCCAATTTTTGTCCCAATTCTTCCCATTCCCATTGAAACTTTTCAAATCCCTCTCAAAATTGTTGAAATTCTGTTGAAGCTTTTAAAATTCTCTCTAGAATTTTCAAAATCCATGTCCACATGTTTACAATTTCACGTCAAAAAATGGCTAAAATTCCAGTTGAAATTTTTCAAAGTCCTTAAAAATTTTCCAATTTTTGTCCCAATTCTTCCCATTCCCATTGAAACTTTTCAAATCCCTCAAAATTGTTGAAATTCTCTTGAAGCTTTTAAAATTCTCTCTAGAATTTTCAAAATCCATGTCCACATGTTTACAATTTCACGTAAAAAAAATGGCTAAAATTCCAGTTGAAATTTTTCAAAGTCCCTTAAAAATTTTCCAATTTTTGTCCCATTTCTTCCCATTCCCATTGAAACTTTTCAAATCCCTCTCAAAATTGTTGAAATTCTGTTGAAGCTTTTAAAATTCTCTCTAGAATTTTCAAAATCCATGTCCACATGTTTACAATTTCACGTCAAAAAATGGCTAAAATTCCAGTTGAAATTTTTTCAAAGTCCCATAAAAATTTTCCAATTTTTGTCCCAATTCTTCCCATTCCCATTGAAACTTTTCAAATCCCTCTCAAAATTGTGGAAATTCTGTTGAAGCTTTTAAAATTCTCTCTAGAATTTTCAAAATCCATGGCCACATGTTTACAATTTCACGTCAAAAAATGGCTAAAATTCCAGTTGAAATTTTTTCAAAGTCCCTTAAAAATTTCCAATTTTCGTCCCAATTCTTCCCATTCCCATTGAAACTTTTCAAATCCTCTCAAAATTGTTGAAATTCTCTTGAAGCTTTTAAAATTCTCTCTAGAATTTTCAAAATCCATGTCCACATGTTTACAAGTTCACGTCAAAAATGGCTAAAATTCCAGCTGAAATTTTTCAAAGTCCCTTCAAAATTTTCCAATTTTTGTCCCAATTCTTCCATTCCCATTGAAACTTTTCAAATCCCTCTCAAAATTGTTGAAATTCTGTTGAAGCTTTTAAAATTCTCTCTAGAATTTTCAAAATCCATGTCCACATGTTTACAATTTCACGTCAAAAAATGGCTAAAATTCCAGTTGAAATTTTTTCAAAGTCCCTGAAAAATTTTCCAATTTTTGTCCCAATTCTTCCCATTCCCATTGAAACTTTTCAAATCCCTCTCAAAATTGTGGAAATTCTCTTGAAGCTTTTAAAATTCTCTCTAGAATTTTCAAAATCCATGTCCACATGTTTACAATTTCACGTCAAAAAATTGCTAAAATTCCAGTTGAAATTTTTTCAAAGTCCCTTCAAAATTTTCCAATTTTTGTCCCAATTCTTCCCATTCCCATTGAAACTTTTCAAATCCCTCTCAAAATTGTTGAAATTTTCTTGAAGCTTTTAAAATTCTCTCTAGAATTTTCAAAATCCATGTCCACATGTTTACAATTTCACGTCAAAAAATGGCTAAAATTCCAGTTGAAATTTTTTCAAGTCCCTGAAAAATTTTCCAATTTTTGTCCCAATTCTTCCCATTCCCATTGAAACTTTTCAAATCCCTCCCAAAATTGTTGAAATTCTCTTGAAGCTTTTAAAATTCTCTCTAGAATTTTCAAAATCCACTTCATCATGTTTACAATTTCACGTCAAAAAATGGCTAAAATTCCAGTTGAAATTTTTTCAAAGTCCCTGAAAAATTTTCCAATTTTTGTCCCAATTCTTCCCATTCCCATTGAAACTTTTCAAATCCCTCTCAAAATTGTTGAAATTCTGTTGAAGCTTTTAAAATTCTCTCTAGAATTTTCAAAATCCACTTCATCATGTTTACAATTTCACGTCAAAAAATGGCTAAAATTCCAGTTGAAATTTTTTCAAAGTCCCTGAAAAATTTTCCAATTTTTGTCCCAATTCTTCCCATTCCCATTGAAACTTTTCAAATCCCTCTCAAAATTGTGGAAATTCTGTTGAAGCTTTTAAAATTCTCTCTAGAATTTTCAAAATCCATGGCCACATGTTTACAATTTCACGTCAAAAAATGGCTAAAATTCCACTGAAAATTTTTTCAAAGTCCCTTAAAAATTTTCCAATTTTTGTCCCAATTCTTCCCATTCCCATTGAAACTTTTCAAATCCCTCTCAAAATTGTGGAAATTCTGTTGAAGCTTTTAAAATTCTCTCTAGAATTTTCAAAATCCATGTCCACATGTTTACAAGTTCACGTCAAAAATTGCTAAAATTCCAGTTGAAATTTTTTCAAAGTCCTTAAAAAATTTTCCAATTTTTGTCCCAATTCTTGTCCCAATTCTTCCCATTCCCATTGAAACTTTTCAAATCCCTCTCAAAATTGTTGAAATTCTGTTGAAGCTTTTAAAATTCTCTCTAGAATTTTCAAAATCCATGTCCACATGTTTACAATTTCACGTCAAAAAATGGCTAAAATTCCAGTTGAAATTTTTTCAAAGTCCCTTAAAAATTTTCCAATTTTTGCCCCAATTCTTCCCATTCCCATTGAAACTTTTCAAATCCCTCTCAAAATTGTTGAAATTCTGTTGAAGCTTTTAAAATTCTCTCTAGAATTTTCAAAATCCATGTCCACATGTTTACAATTTCACGTCAAAAAATGGCTAAAATTCCAGTTGAAATTTTTTCAAAGTCCCTTAAAAATTTCCAATTTTTGTCCCAATTCTTCCCATTCCCATTGAAACTTTTCAAATCCCTCTCAAAATTGTTGAAATTCTCTTGAAGCTTTTAAAATTCTCTCTAGAATTTTCAAAATCCATGTCCACATGTTTACAAGTTCACGTCAAAAAATGGCTAAAATTCCAGTTGAAATTTTTTCAAAGTCCCTTCAAAATTTTCCAATTTTTGTCCCAATTCTTCCCATTCCCATTGAAACTTTTCAAATCCCTCTCAAAATTGTTGAAATTTTCTTGAAGCTTTTAAAATTCTCTCTAGAATTTTCAAAATCCATGTCCACATGTTTACAATTTCACGTCAAAAAATGGCTAAAATTCCAGTTGAAATTTTTTCAAAGTCCCTGAAAAATTTTCCAATTTTTGTCCCAATTCTTCCCATTCCCATTGAAACTTTTCAAATCCCTCCCAAAATTGTTGAAATTCTCTTGAAGCTTTTAAAATTCTCTCTAGAATTTTCAAAATCCACTTCATCATGTTTACAATTTCACGTCAAAAAATGGCTAAAATTCCAGTTGAAATTTTTTCAAAGTCCCTTCAAAATTTTCCAATTTTTGTCCCAATTCTTCCCATTCCCATTGAAACTTTTCAAATCCCTCTCAAAATTGTTGAAATTCTGTTGAAGCTTTTAAAATTCTCTCTAGAATTTTCAAAATCCACTTCATCATGTTTACAATTTCACGTCAAAAAATGGCTAAAATTCCAGTTGAAATTTTTTCAAAGTCCCTGAAAAATTTTCCAATTTTTGTCCCAATTCTTCCCATTCCCATTGAAACTTTTCAAATCCCTCTCAAAATTGTGGAAATTCTGTTGAAGCTTTTAAAATTCTCTCTAGAATTTTCAAAATCCATGGCCACATGTTTACAATTTCACGTCAAAAATGGCTAAAATTCCAGCTGAAATTTTTTCAAAGTCCCTTAAAAATTTTCCAATTTTTGCCCCAATTCTTCCCATTCCCATTGAAACTTTTCAAATCCCTCTCAAAATTGTGGAAATTCTGTTGAAGCTTTTAAAATTCTCTCTAGAATTTTCAAAATCCATGTCCACATGTTTACAAGTTCACGTCAAAAAATGGCTAAAATTCCAGTTGAAATTTTTTCAAAGTCCCTTAAAAATTTTCCAATTTTTGTCCCAATTCTTCCCATTCCCATTGAAACTTTTCAAATCCCTCTCAAAATTGTTGAAATTCTGTTGAAGCTTTTAAAATTCTCTCTAGAATTTTCAAAATCCATGTCCACATGTTTACAATTTCACGTCAAAAAATGGCTAAAATTCCAGTTGAAATTTTTTCAAAGTCCCTTAAAAATTTTCCAATTTTTGCCCCAATTCTTCCCATTCCCATTGAAACTTTTCAAATCCCTCTCAAAATTGTTGAAATTCTGTTGAAGCTTTTAAAATTCTCTCTAGAATTTTCAAAATCCATGTCCACATGTTTACAATTTCACGTCAAAAAATGGCTAAAATTCCAGTTGAAATTTTTTCAAAGTCCCTTAAAAATTTTCCAATTTTTGTCCCAATTCTTCCCATTCCCATTGAAACTTTTCAAATCCCTCTCAAAATTGTTGAAATTCTGTTGAAGCTTTTAAAATTCTCTCTAGAATTTTCAAAATCCATGTCCACATGTTTACAATTTCACGTCAAAAAATGGCTAAAATTCCAGTTGAAATTTTTTCAAAGTCCCTTAAAAATTTTCCAATTTTTGCCCCAATTCTTCCCATTCCCATTGAAACTTTTCAAATCCCTCTCAAAATTGTTGAAATTCTGTTGAAGCTTTTAAAATTCTCTCTAGAATTTTCAAAATCCATGTCCACATGTTTACAATTTCACGTCAAAAAATGGCTAAAATTCCAGTTGAAATTTTTTCAAAGTCCCTTAAAAATTTTCCAATTTTTGTCCCAATTCTTCCCATTCCCATTGAAACTTTTCAAATCCCTCTCAAAATTGTTGAAATTCTCTTGAAGCTTTTAAAATTCTCTCTAGAATTTTCAAAATCCATGTCCACATGTTTACAAGTTCACGTCAAAAAATGGCTAAAATTCCAGTTGAAATTTTTTCAAAGTCCCTTCAAAATTTTCCAATTTTTGTCCCAATTCTTCCCATTCCCATTGAAACTTTTCAAATCCCTCTCAAAATTGTTGAAATTTTCTTGAAGCTTTTAAAATTCTCTCTAGAATTTTCAAAATCCATGTCCACATGTTTACAATTTCACGTCAAAAAATGGCTAAAATTCCAGTTGAAATTTTTTCAAAGTCCCTGAAAAATTTTCCAATTTTTGTCCCAATTCTTCCCATTCCCATTGAAACTTTTCAAATCCCTCCCAAAATTGTTGAAATTCTCTTGAAGCTTTTAAAATTCTCTCTAGAATTTTCAAAATCCACTTCATCATGTTTACAATTTCACGTCAAAAAATGGCTAAAATTCCAGTTGAAATTTTTTCAAAGTCCCTTAAAAATTTTCCAATTTTTGTCCCAATTCTTCCCATTCCCATTGAAACTTTTCAAATCCCTCTCAAAATTGTTGAAATTCTCTTGAAGCTTTTAAAATTCTCTCTAGAATTTTCAAAATCCATGTCCACATGTTTACAATTTCACGTCAAAAAATGGCTAAAATTCCAGTTGAAATTTTTTCAAAGTCCCTTAAAAATTTTCCAATTTTTGCCCCAATTCTTCCCATTCCCATTGAAACTTTTCAAATCCCTCTCAAAATTGTTGAAATTCTGTTGAAGCTTTTAAAATTCTCTCTAGAATTTTCAAAATCCATGTCCACATGTTTACAATTTCACGTCAAAAAATGGCTAAAATTCCAGTTGAAATTTTTTCAAAGTCCCTTAAAAATTTTCCAATTTTTGTCCCAATTCTTCCCATTCCCATTGAAACTTTTCAAATCCCTCTCAAAATTGTTGAAATTCTGTTGAAGCTTTTAAAATTCTCTCTAGAATTTTCAAAATCCATGTCCACATGTTTACAATTTCACGTCAAAAAATGGCTAAAATTCCAGTTGAAATTTTTTCAAAGTCCCTTAAAAATTTTCCAATTTTTGTCCCAATTCTTCCCATTCCCATTGAAACTTTTCAAATCCCTCTCAAAATTGTTGAAATTCTGTTGAAGCTTTTAAAATTCTCTCTAGAATTTTCAAAATCCATGTCCACATGTTTACAATTTCACGTCAAAAAATGGCTAAAATTCCAGTTGCAATTTTTTCAAAGTCCCTTAAAAATTTTCCAATTTTTGTCCCAATTCTTCCCATTCCCATTGAAACTTTTCAAATCCCTCTCAAAATTGTTGAAATTCTCTTGAAGCTTTTAAAATTCTCTCTAGAATTTTCAAAATCCATGTCCACATGTTTACAAGTTCACGTCAAAAAATGGCTAAAATTCCAGCTGAAATTTTTTCAAAGTCCCTTCAAAATTTTCCAATTTTTGTCCCAATTCTTCCCATTCCCATTGAAACTTTTCAAATCCCTCTCAAAATTGTTGAAATTCTCTTGAAGCTTTTAAAATTCTCTCTAGAATTTTCAAAATCCATGTCCACATGTTTACAAGTTCACGTCAAAAAATGGCTAAAATTCCAGCTGAAATTTTTTCAAAGTCCCTTAAAAATTTTCCAATTTTTGTCCCAATTCTTCCCATTCCCATTGAAACTTTTCAAATCCCTCTCAAAATTGTTGAAATTCTGTTGAAGCTTTTAAAATTCTCTCTAGAATTTTCAAAATCCATGTCCACATGTTTACAATTTCACGTCAAAAAATGGCTAAAATTCCAGTTGAAATTTTTTCAAAGTCCCTGAAAAATTTTCCAATTTTTGTCCCAATTCTTCCCATTCCCATTGAAACTTTTCAAATCCCTCTCAAAATTGTGGAAATTCTCTTGAAGCTTTTAAAATTCTCTCTAGAATTTTCAAAATCCATGTCCACATGTTTACAATTTCACGTCAAAAAATGGCTAAAATTCCAGTTGAAATTTTTTCAAAGTCCCTTCAAAATTTTCCAATTTTTGTCCCCAATTCTTCCCATTCCCATTGAAACTTTTCAAATCCCTCCCAAAATTGTTGAAATTCTCTTGAAGCTTTTAAAATTCTCTCTAGAATTTTCAAAATCCATGTCCACATGTTTACAATTTCACGTCAAAAAATGGCTAAAATTCCAGTTGAAATTTTTTCAAAGTCCCTTCAAAATTTTCCAATTTTTGTCCCAATTCTTCCCATTCCCATTGAAACTTTTCAAATCCCTCTCAAAATTGTGGAAATTCTCTTGAAGCTTTTAAAATTCTCTCTAGAATTTTCAAAATCCACTTCATCATGTTTACAATTTCACGTCAAAAAATGGCTAAAATTCCAGTTGAAATTTTTTCAAAGTCCCTGAAAAATTTTCCAATTTTTGTCCCAATTCTTCCCATTCCCATTGAAACTTTTCAAATCCCTCTCAAAATTGTGGAAATTCTGTTGAAGCTTTTAAAATTCTCTCTAGAATTTTCAAAATCCACTTCATCATGTTTACAATTTCACGTCAAAAAATGGCTAAAATTCCAGCTGAAATTTTTTCAAAGTCCCTTAAAAATTTTCCAATTTTTGTCCCAATTCTTCCCATTCCCATTGAAACTTTTCAAATCCCTCTCAAAATTGTTGAAATTCTGTTGAAGCTTTTAAAATTCTCTCTAGAATTTTCAAAATCCATGTCCACATGTTTACAATTTCACGTCAAAAAATGGCTAAAATTCCAGTTGAAATTTTTTCAAAGTCCCTGAAAAATTTTCCAATTTTTGTCCCAATTCTTCCCATTCCCATTGAAACTTTTCAAATCCCTCCCAAAATTGTTGAAATTCTCTTGAAGCTTTTAAAATTCTCTCTAGAATTTTCAAAATCCATGTCCACATGTTTACAAGTTCACGTCAAAAAATGGCTAAAATTCCAGATGAAATTTTTTCAAAGTCCCTTCAAAATTTTCCAATTTTTGTCCCAATTCTTCCCATTCCCATTGAAACTTTTCAAATCCCTCTCAAAATTGTTGAAATTCTGTTGAAGCTTTTAAAATTCTCTCTAGAATTTTCAAAATCCACTTCATCATGTTTACAATTTCACGTCAAAAAATGGCTAAAATTCCAGTTGAAATTTTTTCAAAGTCCCTTCAAAATTTTCCAATTTTTGTCCCAATTCTTCCCATTCCCATTGAAACTTTTCAAATCCCTCTCAAAATTGTGGAAATTCTGTTGAAGCTTTTAAAATTCTCTCTAGAATTTTCAAAATCCATGGCCACATGTTTACAATTTCACGTCAAAAAATGGCTAAAATTCCAGCTGAAATTTTTTCCAAGTCCCTTAAAAATTTTCCAATTTTTGTCCCAATTCTTCCCATTCCCATTGAAACTTTTCAAATCCCTCTCAAAATTGTGGAAATTCTGTTGAAGCTTTTAAAATTCTCTCTAGAATTTTCAAAATCCATGTCCACATGTTTACAATTTCACGTCAAAAAATGGCTAAAATTCCAGTTGAAATTTTTTCAAAGTCCCTTAAAAATTTTCCAATTTTTGTCCCAATTCTTCCCATTCCCATTGAAACTTTTCAAATCCCTCTCAAAATTGTTGAAATTCTGTTGAAGCTTTTAAAATTCTCTCTAGAATTTTCAAAATCCATGTCCACATGTTTACAATTTCACGTCAAAAAATGGCTAAAATTCCAGTTGAAATTTTTTCAAAGTCCCTTAAAAATTTTCCAATTTTTGCCCCAATTCTTCCCATTCCCATTGAAACTTTTCAAATCCCTCTCAAAATTGTTGAAATTCTGTTGAAGCTTTTAAAATTCTCTCTAGAATTTTCAAAATCCATGTCCACATGTTTACAATTTCACGTAAAAAAAATGGCTAAAATTCCAGTTGAAATTTTTTCAAAGTCCCTTAAAAATTTTCCAATTTTTGTCCCAATTCTTCCCATTCCCATTGAAACTTTTCAAATCCCTCTCAAAATTGTTGAAATTCTGTTGAAGCTTTTAAAATTCTCTCTAGAATTTTCAAAATCCATGTCCACATGTTTACAATTTCACGTCAAAAAATGGCTAAAATTCCAGTTGCAATTTTTTCAAAGTCCCTTAAAAATTTTCCAATTTTTGTCCCAATTCTTCCCATTCCCATTGAAACTTTTCAAATCCCTCTCAAAATTGTGGAAATTCTGTTGAAGCTTTTAAAATTCTCTCTAGAATTTTCAAAATCCATGTCCACATGTTTACAATTTCACGTCAAAAAATGGCTAAAATTCCAGTTGCAATTTTTTCAAAGTCCCTTAAAAATTTTCCAATTTTTGTCCCAATTCTTCCCATTCCCATTGAAACTTTTCAAATCCCTCTCAAAATTGTTGAAATTCTCTTGAAGCTTTTAAAATTCTCTCTAGAATTTTCAAAATCCATGTCCACATGTTTACAAGTTCACGTCAAAAAATGGCTAAAATTCCAGCTGAAATTTTTTCAAAGTCCCTTCAAAATTTTCCAATTTTTGTCCCAATTCTTCCCATTCCCATTGAAACTTTTCAAATCCCTCTCAAAATTGTTGAAATTCTGTTGAAGCTTTTAAAATTCTCTCTAGAATTTTCAAAATCCATGTCCACATGTTTACAATTTCACGTCAAAAAATGGCTAAAATTCCAGTTGAAATTTTTTCAAAGTCCCTTAAAAATTTTCCAATTTTTGTCCCAATTCTTCCCATTCCCATTGAAACTTTTCAAATCCCTCTCAAAATTGTGGAAATTCTCTTGAAGCTTTTAAAATTCTCTCTAGAATTTTCAAAATCCATGTCCACATGTTTACAATTTCACGTCAAAAAATGGCTAAAATTCCAGTTGAAATTTTTTCAAAGTCCCTTAAAAATTTTCCAATTTTTGTCCCAATTCTTCCCATTCCCATTGAAACTTTTCAAATCCCTCTCAAAATTGTAGAAATTCTCTTGAAGCTTTTAAAATTCTCTCTAGAATTTTCAAAATCCATGTCCACATGTTTACAATTTCACGTCAAAAAATGGCTAAAATTCCAGTTGCAATTTTTTCAAAGTCCCTGAAAAATTTTCCAATTTTTGTCCCAATTCTTCCCATTCCCATTGAAACTTTTCAAATCCCTCCCAAAATTGTTGAAATTCTCTTGAAGCTTTTAAAATTCTCTCTAGAATTTTCAAAATCCACTTCATCATGTTTACAATTTCACGTCAAAAAATGGCTAAAATTCCAGTTGAAATTTTTTCAAAGTCCCTTCAAAATTTTCCAATTTTTGTCCCAATTCTTCCCATTCCCATTGAAACTTTTCAAATCCCTCTCAAAATTGTGGAAATTCTGTTGAAGCTTTTAAAATTCTCTCTAGAATTTTCAAAATCCATGGCCACATGTTTACAATTTCACGTCAAAAAATGGCTAAAATTCCAGCTGAAATTTTTTCAAAGTCCCTTAAAAATTTTCCAATTTTTGTCCCAATTCTTCCCATTCCCATTGAAACTTTTCAAATCCCTCTCAAAATTGTGGAAATTCTGTTGAAGCTTTTAAAATTCTCTCTAGAATTTTCAAAATCCATGTCCACATGTTTACAATTTCACGTCAAAAAATGGCTAAAATTCCAGTTGCAATTTTTTCAAAGTCCCTTAAAAATTTTCCAATTTTTGTCCCAATTCTTCCCATTCCCATTGAAACTTTTCAAATCCCTCTCAAAATTGTTGAAATTCTCTTGAAGCTTTTAAAATTCTCTCTAGAATTTTCAAAATCCATGTCCACATGTTTACAATTTCACGTCAAAAAATGGCTAAAATTCCAGTTGAAATTTTTTCAAAGTCCCTGAAAAATTTTCCAATTTTTGTCCCAATTCTTCCCATTCCCATTGAAACTTTTCAAATCCCTCTCAAAATTGTTGAAATTCTGTTGAAGCTTTTAAAATTCTCTCTAGAATTTTCAAAATCCATGTCCACATGTTTACAATTTCACGTAAAAAAATGGCTAAAATTCCAGTTGAAATTTTTTCAAAGTCCCTTAAAAATTTTCCAATTTTTGTCCCAATTCTTCCCATTCCCATTGAAACTTTTCAAATCCCTCTCAAAATTGTTGAAATTCTGTTGAAGCTTTTAAAATTCTCTCTAGAATTTTCAAAATCCATGTCCACATGTTTACAATTTCACGTCAAAAAATGGCTAAAATTCCAGTTGAAATTTTTTCAAAGTCCCTTAAAATTTTCCAATTTTTGTCCCAATTCTTCCCATTCCCATTGAAACTTTTCAAATCCCTCTCAAAATTGTTGAAATTCTGTTGAAGCTTTTAAAATTCTCTCTAGAATTTTCAAAATCCATGTCCACATGTTTACAATTTCACGTCAAAAAATGGCTAAAATTCCAGTTGCAATTTTTTCAAAGTCCCTTAAAAATTTTCCAATTTTTGTCCCAATTCTTCCCATTCCCATTGAAACTTTTCAAATCCCTCTCAAAATTGTTGAAATTCTCTTGAAGCTTTTAAAATTCTCTCTAGAATTTTCAAAATCCATGTCCACATGTTTACAAGTTCACGTCAAAAAATGGCTAAAATTCCAGCTGAAATTTTTTCAAAGTCCCTTCAAAATTTTCCAATTTTTGTCCCAATTCTTCCCATTCCCATTGAAACTTTTCAAATCCCTCTCAAAATTGTTGAAATTCTGTTGAAGCTTTTAAAATTCTCTCTAGAATTTTCAAAATCCATGTCCACATGTTTACAATTTCACGTCAAAAAATGGCTAAAATTCCAGTTGAAATTTTTTCAAAGTCCCTTAAAAATTTTCCAATTTTTGTCCCAATTCTTCCCATTCCCATTGAAACTTTTCAAATCCTCTCAAAATTGTTGAAATTCTGTTGAAGCTTTTAAAATTCTCTCTAGAATTTTCAAAATCCATGTCCACATGTTTACAATTTCACGTCAATGGCTAAAATTCCAGTTGAAATTTTTTCAAAGTCCCTTAAAAATTTTCCAATTTTTGTCCCAATTCTTCCCATTCCCATTGAAACTTTTCAAATCCCTCCCAAAATTGTTGAAATTCTCTTGAAGCTTTTAAAATTCTCTCTAGAATTTTCAAAATCCACTTCATCATGTTTACAATTTCACGTCAAAAAATGGCTAAAATTCCAGTTGAAATTTTTTCAAAGTCCCTTCAAAATTTTCCAATTTTTGTCCCAATTCTTCCCATTCCCATTGAAACTTTTCAAATCCCTCTCAAAATTGTGGAAATTCTGTTGAAGCTTTTAAAATTCTCTCTAGAATTTTCAAAATCCATGTCCACATGTTTACAATTTCACGTCAAAAAATGGCTAAAATTCCAGTTGAAATTTTTTCAAAGTCCCTGAAAAATTTTCCAATTTTTGTCCCAATTCTTCCCATTCCCATTGAAACTTTTCAAATCCCTCTCAAAATTGTGGAAATTCTGTTGAAGCTTTTAAAATTCTCTCTAGAATTTTCAAAATCCATGGCCACATGTTTACAATTTCACGTCAAAAAATGGCTAAAATTCCAGCTGAAATTTTTTCAAAGTCCCTGAAAAATTTTCCAATTTTTGTCCCAATTCTTCCCATTCCCATTGAAACTTTTCAAATCCCTCTCAAAATTGTGGAAATTCTGTTGAAGCTTTTAAAATTCTCTCTAGAATTTTCAAAATCCATGGCCACATGTTTACAATTTCACGTCAAAAAATGGCTAAAATTCCAGTTGAAATTTTTTCAAAGTCCCTTAAAAATTTTCCAATTTTTGTCCCAATTCTTCCCATTCCCATTGAAACTTTTCAAATCATTCTCAAAATTGTGGAAATTCTGTTGAAGCTTTTAAAATTCTCTGTAGAATTTTCAAAATCCATGTCCACATGTTTACAATTTCACGTCAAAAAATGGCTAAAATGCCAGTTGAAATTTTTTCAAAGTCCCTTAAAAATTTTCCAATTTTTGTCCCAATTCTTCCCATTCCCATTGAAACTTTTCAAATCCCTCTCAAAATTGTTGAAATTCTCTTGAAGCTTTTAAAATTCTCTCTAGAATTTTCAAAATCCACTTCAACATGTTTACAATTTCACGTCAAAAAATGGCTAAAATTCCAGCTGAAATTTTTTCAAAGTCCCTGAAAAATTTTCCAATTTTTTTCCCAATTCTTCCCATTCCCATTGAAACTTTTCAAATCCCTCTCAAAATTGTGGAAATTCTGTTGAAGCTTTTAAAATTCTCTCTAGAATTTTCAAAATCCATGTCCACATGTTTACAATTTCACGTCAAAAAATGGCTAAAATTCCAGTTGAAATTTTTTCAAAGTCCCTTAAAAATGTTCCAATTTTTGTCCCAATTCTTCCCATTCCCATTGAAACTTTTCAAATCCCTCTCAAAATTGTTGAAATTCTGTTGAAGCTTTTAAAATTCTCTCTAGAATTTTCAAAATCCATGGCCACATGTTTACAATTTCACATCAAAAAATGGCTAAAATTCCAGTTGAAATTTTTTCAAAGTCCCTTAAAAAATTTCCAATTTTTGTCCCAATTCTTCCCATTCCCATTGAAACTTTTCAAATCCCTCTCAAAATTGTTGAAATTCTGTTGAAGCTTTTAAAATTCTCTCTAGAATTTTCAAAATCCATGTCCACATGTTTACAATTTCACGTCAAAAAATGGCTAAAATTCCAGTTGAAATTTTTTCAAAGTCCCTGAAAAATTTTCCAATTTTTGTCCCAATTCTTCCCATTCCCATTGAAACTTTTCAAATCCCTCTCAAAATTGTTGAAATTCTGTTGAAGCTTTTAAAATTCTCTCTAGAATTTTCAAAATCCATGGCCACATGTTTACAATTTCACGTCAAAAAATGGCTAAAATGCCAGTTGAAATTTTTTCAAAGTCCCTTCAAAATTTTCCAATTTTTGTCCCAATTCTTCCCATTCCCATTGAAACTTTTCAAATCATTCTCAAAATTGTTGAAATTCTCTTGAAGCTTTTAAAATTCTCTCTAGAATTTTCAAAATCCATGTCCACATGTTTACAATTTCACGTCAAAAAATGGCTAAAATTCCAGTTGAAATTTTTTCAAAGTCCCTGAAAAATTTTCCAATTTTTGTCCCAATTCTTCCCATTCCCATTGAAACTTTTCAAATCCCTCCCAAAATTGTTGAAATTCTCTTGAAGCTTTTAAAATTCTCTCTAGAATTTTCAAAATCCATGTCCACATGTTTACAAGTTCACGTCAAAAAATGGCTAAAATTCCAGATGAAATTTTTTCAAAGTCCCTTCAAAATTTTCCAATTTTTGTCCCAATTCTTCCCATTCCCATTGAAACTTTTCAAATCCCTCTCAAAATTGTTGAAATTCTGTTGAAGCTTTTAAAATTCTCTCTAGAATTTTCAAAATCCACTTCATCATGTTTACAATTTCACGTCAAAAAATGGCTAAAATTCCAGTTGAAATTTTTTCAAAGTCCCTTAAAAATTTTCCAATTTTTGTCCCAATTCTTCCCATTCCCATTGAAACTTTTCAAATCCCTCTCAAAATTGTGGAAATTCTGTTGAAGCTTTTAAAATTCTCTCTAGAATTTTCAAAATCCATGGCCACATGTTTACAATTTCACGTCAAAAAATGGCTAAAATTCCAGCTGAAATTTTTTCCAAGTCCCTTAAAAATTTTCCAATTTTTGTCCCAATTCTTCCCATTCCCATTGAAACTTTTCAAATCCCTCTCAAAATTGTGGAAATTCTGTTGAAGCTTTTAAAATTCTCTCTAGAATTTTCAAAATCCATGTCCACATGTTTACAATTTCACGTCAAAAAATGGCTAAAATTCCAGTTGAAATTTTTTCAAAGTCCCTTAAAAATTTTCCAATTTTTGCCCCAATTCTTCCCATTCCCATTGAAACTTTTCAAATCCCTCTCAAAATTGTTGAAATTCTGTTGAAGCTTTTAAAATTCTCTCTAGAATTTTCAAAATCCATGTCCACATGTTTACAAGTTCACGTCAAAAAATGGCTAAAATTCCAGTTGAAATTTTTTCAAAGTCCCTTAAAAATTTTCCAATTTTTGTCCCAATTCTTCCCATTCCCATTGAAACTTTTCAAATCCCTCTCAAAATTGTTGAAATTCTGTTGAAGCTTTTAAAATTCTCTCTAGAATTTTCAAAATCCATGTCCACATGTTTACAAGTTCACGTCAAAAAATGGCTAAAATTCCAGCTGAAATTTTTTCAAAGTCCCTTAAAAATTTTCCAATTTTTGTCCCAATTCTTCCCATTCCCATTGAAACTTTTCAAATCCCTCTCAAAATTGTGGAAATTCTGTTGAAGCTTTTAAAATTCTCTCTAGAATTTTCAAAATCCATGTCCACATGTTTACAATTTCACGTCAAAAAATGGCTAAAATTCCAGTTGCAATTTTTTCAAAGTCCCTTAAAAATTTTCCAATTTTTGTCCCAATTCTTCCCATTCCCATTGAAACTTTTCAAATCCCTCTCAAAATTGTTGAAATTCTCTTGAAGCTTTTAAAATTCTCTCTAGAATTTTCAAAATCCATGTCCACATGTTTACAAGTTCACGTCAAAAAATGGCTAAAATTCCAGCTGAAATTTTTTCAAAGTCCCTTCAAAATTTTCCAATTTTTGTCCCAATTCTTCCCATTCCCATTGAAACTTTTCAAATCCCTCTCAAAATTGTTGAAATTCTGTTGAAGCTTTTAAAATTCTCTCTAGAATTTTCAAAATCCATGTCCACATGTTTACAATTTCACGTCAAAAAATGGCTAAAATTCCAGTTGAAATTTTTTCAAAGTCCCTTAAAAATTTTCCAATTTTTGTCCCAATTCTTCCCATTCCCATTGAAACTTTTCAAATCCCTCTCAAAATTGTGGAAATTCTCTTGAAGCTTTTAAAATTCTCTCTAGAATTTTCAAAATCCATGTCCACATGTTTACAATTTCACGTCAAAAAATGGCTAAAATTCCAGTTGAAATTTTTTCAAAGTCCCTTAAAAATTTTCCAATTTTTGTCCCAATTCTTCCCATTCCCATTGAAACTTTTCAAATCCCTCTCAAAATTGTAGAAATTCTCTTGAAGCTTTTAAAATTCTCTCTAGAATTTTCAAAATCCATGTCCACATGTTTACAATTTCACGTCAAAAAATGGCTAAAATTCCAGTTGCAATTTTTTCAAAGTCCCTGAAAAATTTTCCAATTTTTGTCCCAATTCTTCCCATTCCCATTGAAACTTTTCAAATCCCTCCCAAAATTGTTGAAATTCTCTTGAAGCTTTTAAAATTCTCTCTAGAATTTTCAAAATCCACTTCATCATGTTTACAATTTCACGTCAAAAAATGGCTAAAATTCCAGTTGAAATTTTTTCAAAGTCCCTTCAAAATTTTCCAATTTTTGTCCCAATTCTTCCCATTCCCATTGAAACTTTTCAAATCCCTCTCAAAATTGTGGAAATTCTGTTGAAGCTTTTAAAATTCTCTCTAGAATTTTCAAAATCCATGTCCACATGTTTACAATTTCACGTCAAAAAATGGCTAAAATTCCAGCTGAAATTTTTTCAAAGTCCCTTAAAAATTTTCCAATTTTTGTCCCAATTCTTCCCATTCCCATTGAAACTTTTCAAATCCCTCTCAAAATTGTGGAAATTCTGTTGAAGCTTTTAAAATTCTCTCTAGAATTTTCAAAATCCATGTCCACATGTTTACAATTTCACGTCAAAAAATGGCTAAAATTCCAGTTGCAATTTTTTCAAAGTCCCTTAAAAATTTTCCAATTTTTGTCCCAATTCTTCCCATTCCCATTGAAACTTTTCAAATCCCTCTCAAAATTGTTGAAATTCTCTTGAAGCTTTTAAAATTCTCTCTAGAATTTTCAAAATCCATGTCCACATGTTTACAAGTTCACGTCAAAAAATGGCTAAAATTCCAGCTGAAATTTTTTCAAAGTCCCTTCAAAATTTTCCAATTTTTGTCCCAATTCTTCCCATTCCCATTGAAACTTTTCAAATCCCTCTCAAAATTGTTGAAATTCTGTTGAAGCTTTTAAAATTCTCTCTAGAATTTTCAAAATCCATGTCCACATGTTTACAATTTCACGTCAAAAAATGGCTAAAATTCCAGTTGAAATTTTTTCAAAGTCCCTTAAAAATTTTCCAATTTTTGTCCCAATTCTTCCCATTCCCATTGAAACTTTTCAAATCCCTCTCAAAATTGTTGAAATTCTGTTGAAGCTTTTAAAATTCTCTCTAGAATTTTCAAAATCCATGTCCACATGTTTACAATTTCACGTCAAAAAATGGCTAAAATTCCAGTTGAAATTTTTTCAAAGTCCCTTAAAAATTTTCCAATTTTTGTCCCAATTCTTCCCATTCCCATTGAAACTTTTCAAATCCCTCTCAAAATTGTTGAAATTCTGTTGAAGCTTTTAAAATTCTCTCTAGAATTTTCAAAATCCATGTCCACATGTTTACAATTTCACGTCAAAAAATGGCTAAAATTCCAGTTGCAATTTTTTCAAAGTCCCTTAAAAATTTTCCAATTTTTGTCCCAATTCTTCCCATTCCCATTGAAACTTTTCAAATCCCTCTCAAAATTGTTGAAATTCTCTTGAAGCTTTTAAAATTCTCTCTAGAATTTTCAAAATCCATGTCCACATGTTTACAAGTTCACGTCAAAAAATGGCTAAAATTCCAGCTGAAATTTTTTCAAAGTCCCTTCAAAATTTTCCAATTTTTGTCCCAATTCTTCCCATTCCCATTGAAACTTTTCAAATCCCTCTCAAAATTGTTGAAATTCTGTTGAAGCTTTTAAAATTCTCTCTAGAATTTTCAAAATCCATGTCCACATGTTTACAATTTCACGTCAAAAAATGGCTAAAATTCCAGTTGAAATTTTTTCAAAGTCCCCTTAAAAATTTTCCAATTTTTGTCCCAATTCTTCCCATTCCCATTGAAACTTTTCAAATCCCTCCCAAAATTGTTGAAATTCTCTTGAAGCTTTTAAAATTCTCTCTAGAATTTTCAAAATCCACTTCATCATGTTTACAATTTCACGTCAAAAAATGGCTAAAATTCCAGTTGAAATTTTTTCAAAGTCCCTTCAAAATTTTCCAATTTTTGTCCCAATTCTTCCCATTCCCATTGAAACTTTTCAAATCCCTCTCAAAATTGTGGAAATTCTGTTGAAGCTTTTAAAATTCTCTCTAGAATTTTCAAAATCCATGTCCACATGTTTACAATTTCACGTCAAAAAATGGCTAAAATTCCAGTTGAAATTTTTTCAAAGTCCCTTAAAAATTTTCCAATTTTTGTCCCAATTCTTCCCATTCCCATTGAAACTTTTCAAATCCCTCTCAAAATTGTGGAAATTCTGTTGAAGCTTTTAAAATTCTCTCTAGAATTTTCAAAATCCATGGCCACATGTTTACAATTTCACGTCAAAAAATGGCTAAAATTCCAGCTGAAATTTTTTCAAAGTCCCTGAAAAATTTTCCAATTTTTGTCCCAATTCTTCCCATTCCCATTGAAACTTTTCAAATCCCTCTCAAAATTGTGGAAATTCTGTTGAAGCTTTTAAAATTCTCTCTAGAATTTTCAAAATCCATGGCCACATGTTTACAATTTCACGTCAAAAAATGGCTAAAATTCCAGTTGAAATTTTTTCAAAGTCCCTTAAAAATTTTCCAATTTTTGTCCCAATTCTTCCCATTCCCATTGAAACTTTTCAAATCATTCTCAAAATTTTGGAAATTCTGTTGAAGCTTTTAAAATTCTCTGTAGAATTTTCAAAATCCATGTCCACATGTTTACAATTTCACGTCAAAAAATGGCTAAAATGCCAGTTGAAATTTTTTCAAAGTCCCTTAAAAATTTTCCAATTTTTGTCCCAATTCTTCCCATTCCCATTGAAACTTTTCAAATCCCTCTCAAAATTGTTGAAATTCTGTTGAAGCTTTTAAAATTCTCTCTAGAATTTTCAAAATCCACTTCAACATGTTTACAATTTCACGTCAAAAAATGGCTAAAATTCCAGCTGAAATTTTTTCAAAGTCCCTGAAAAATTTTCCAATTTTTTTCCCAATTCTTCCCATTCCCATTGAAACTTTTCAAATCCCTCTCAAAATTGTGGAAATTCTGTTGAAGCTTTTAAAATTCTCTCTAGAATTTTCAAAATCCATGTCCACATGTTTACAATTTCACGTCAAAAAATGGCTAAAATTCCAGCTGAAATTTTTTCAAAGTCCCTTAAAAATTTTCCAATTTTTGTCCCAATTCTTCCCATTCCCATTGAAACTTTTCAAATCCCTCTCAAAATGGTTGAAATTCTCTTGAAGCTTTTAAAATTCTCTCTAGAATTTTCAAAATCCATGTCCACATGTTTACAATTTCACGTCAAAAAATGGCTAAAATTCCAGTTGAAATTTTTTCAAAGTCCCTTAAAAATGTTCCAATTTTTGTCCCAATTCTTCCCATTCCCATTGAAACTTTTCAAATCCCTCTCAAAATTGTTGAAATTCTGTTGAAGCTTTTAAAATTCTCTCTAGAATTTTCAAAATCCATGGCCACATGTTTACAATTTCACATCAAAAAATGGCTAAAATTCCAGTTGAAATTTTTTCAAAGTCCCTTAAAAAATTTCCAATTTTTGTCCCAATTCTTCCCATTCCCATTGAAACTTTTCAAATCCCTCTCAAAATTGTTGAAATTCTGTTGAAGCTTTTAAAATTCTCTCTAGAATTTTCAAAATCCATGTCCACATGTTTACAATTTCACGTCAAAAAATGGCTAAAATTCCAGTTGAAATTTTTTCAAAGTCCCTGAAAAATTTTCCAATTTTTGTCCCAATTCTTCCCATTCCCATTGAAACTTTTCAAATCCCTCTCAAAATTGTTGAAATTCTGTTGAAGCTTTTAAAATTCTCTCTAGAATTTTCAAAATCCACTTCAACATGTTTACAATTTCACGTCAAAAAATGGCTAAAATGCCAGTTGAAATTTTTTCAAAGTCCCTGAAAAATTTTCCAATTTTTGTCCCAATTCTTCCCATTCCCATTGAAACTTTTCAAATCATTCTCAAAATTGTTGAAATTCTCTTGAAGCTTTTAAAATTCTCTCTAGAATTTTCAAAATCCATGTCCACATGTTTACAATTTCACGTCAAAAAATGGCTAAAATTCCAGTTGAAATTTTTTCAAAGTCCCTTCAAAATTTTCCAATTTTTGTCCCAATTCTTCCCATTCCCATTGAAACTTTTCAAATCCCTCTCAAAATTGTTGAAATTCTGTTGAAGCTTTTAAAATTCTCTCTAGAATTTTCAAAATCCATGTCCACATGTTTACAATTTCACGTCAAAAAATGGCTAAAATTCCAGTTGAAATTTTTTCAAAGTCCCTTAAAAATTTTCCAATTTTTGTCCCAATTCTTCCCATTCCCATTGAAACTTTTCAAATCCCTCTCAAAATTGTTGAAATTCTCTTGAAGCTTTTAAAATTCTCTCTAGAATTTTCAAAATCCATGTCCACATGTTTACAATTTCACGTCAAAAAATGGCTAAAATTCCAGTTGAAATTTTTTCAAAGTCCCTTAAAAAATTTCCAATTTTCGTCCCAATTCTTCCCATTCCCATTGAAACTTTTCAAATCCCTCTCAAAATTGTTGAAATTCTGTTGAAGCTTTTAAAATTCTCTCTAGAATTTTCAAAATCCATGTCCACATGTTTACAATTTCACGTCAAAAAATGGCTAAAATTCCAGTTGAAATTTTTTCAAAGTCCCTTAAAAATTTTCCAATTTTTGTCCCAATTCTTCCCATTCCCATTGAAACTTTTCAAATCCCTCTCAAAATTGTGGAAATTCTGTTGAACTTTTAAAATTCTCTCTAGAATTTTCAAAATCCATGTCCACATGTTTACAATTTCACGTCAAAAAATGGCTAAAATTCCAGTTGAAATTTTTTCAAAGTCCCTTAAAAAATTTCCAATTTTTGTCCCAATTCTTCCCATTCCCATTGAAACTTTTCAAATCCCTCCCAAAACTGTGGAAATTCTGTTGAACTTTTAAAATTCTCTCTAGAATTTTCAAAATCCATGTCCACATGTTTATAATTTCACGTCAAAAAATGGCTAAAATTCCAGTTGAAATTTTTTCAAAGTCCCTTAAAAATTTTCCAATTTTTGTCCCAATTCTTCCCATTCCCATTGAAACTTTTCAAATCCCTCTCAAAATGGTTGAAATTCTGTTGAAGCTTTTAAAATTCTCTCTAGAATTTTCAAAATCCATGTCCACATGTTTACAATTTCACGTCAAAAAATGGCTAAAATTCCAGTTGAAATTTTTTCAAAGTCCCTTAAATATTTTCCAATTTTTGTCCCAATTCTTCCCATTCCCATTGAAACTTTTCAAATCCCTCTCAAAATTGTTGAAATTCTGTTGAAGCTTTTAAAATTCTCTCTAGAATTTTCAAAATCCATGTCCACATGTTTACAATTTCACGTCAAAAAATGGCTAAAATTCCAGTTGAAATTTTTTCAAAGTCCCTTAAAAATTTTCCAATTTTTGTCCCAATTCTTCCCATTCCCATTGAAACTTTTCAAATCCCTCTCAAAATTGTGGAAATTCTGTTGAAGCTTTTAAAATTCTCTCTAGAATTTTCAAAATCCATGGCCACATGTTTACAATTTCACGTCAAAAAATGGCTAAAATGCCAGTTGAAATTTTTTCAAAGTCCCTTAAAAATTTTCCAATTTTTGTCCCAATTCTTCCCATTCCCATTGAAACTTTTCAAATCCCTCTCAAAATTGTTGAAATTCTGTTGAAGCTTTTAAAATTCTCTCTAGAATTTTCAAAATCCATGTCCACATGTTTACAATTTCACGTCAAAAAATGGCTAAAATTCCAGTTGAAATTTTTTCAAAGTCCCTTAAAAAATTTCCAATTTTCGTCCCAATTCTTCCCATTCCCATTGAAACTTTTCAAATCCCTCTCAAAATTGTTGAAATTCTGTTGAAGCTTTTAAAATTCTCTCTAGAATTTTCAAAATCCATGTCCACATGTTTACAATTTCACGTCAAAAAATGGCTAAAATTCCAGTTGAAATTTTTTCAAAGTCCCTTAAAAATTTTCCAATTTTTGTCCCAATTCTTCCCATTCCCATTGAAACTTTTCAAATCCCTCTCAAAATTGTGGAAATTCTGTTGAACTTTTAAAATTCTCTCTAGAATTTTCAAAATCCATGTCCACATGTTTACAATTTCACGTCAAAAAATGGCTAAAATTCCAGTTGAAATTTTTTCAAAGTCCCTGAAAAATTTTCCAATTTTTTTCCCAATTCTTCCCATTCCCATTGAAACTTTTCAAATCCCTCTCAAAATTGTTGAAATTCTGTTGAAGCTTTTAAAATTCTCTCTAGAATTTTCAAAATCCATGTCCACATGTTTACAATTTCACGTCAAAAAATGGCTAAAATTCCAGTTGAAATTTTTTCAAAGTCCCTTAAAAATTTTCCAATTTTTGTCCCAATTCTTCCCATTCCCATTGAAACTTTTCAAATCCCTCTCAAAATGGTTGAAATTCTCTTGAAGCTTTTAAAATTCTCTCTAGAATTTTCAAAATCCATGTCCACATGTTTACAATTTCACGTCAAAAAATGGCTAAAATTCCAGTTGCAATTTTTTCAAAGTCCCTGAAAAATTTTCCAATTTTTGTCCCAATTCTTCCCATTCCCATTGAAACTTTTCAAATCCCTCTCAAAATTGTTGAAATTCTGTTGAAGCTTTTAAAATTCTCTCTAGAATTTTCAAAATCCATGTCCACATGTTTACAATTTCACATCAAAAAATGGCTAAAATTCCAGTTGAAATTTTTTCAAAGTCCCTTAAAAAATTTCCAATTTTTGTCCCAATTCTTCCCATTCCCATTGAAACTTTTCAAATCCCTCTCAAAATTGTGGAAATTCTGTTGAAGCTTTTAAAATTCTCTCTAGAATTTTCAAAATCCATGGCCACATGTTTACAATTTCACGTCAAAAAATGGCTAAAATTCCAGTTGAAATTTTTTCAAAGTCCCTGAAAAATTTTCCAATTTTTGTCCCAATTCTTCCCATTCCCATTGAAACTTTTCAAATCCCTCTCAAAATTGTTGAAATTCTCTTGAAGCTTTTAAAATTCTCTCTAGAATTTTCAAAATCCATGGCCACATGTTTACAATTTCACGTCAAAAAATGGCTAAAATGCCAGTTGAAATTTTTTCAAAGTCCCTGAAAAATTTTCCAATTTTTGTCCCAATTCTTCCCATTCCCATTGAAACTTTTCAAATCATTCTCAAAATTGTTGAAATTCTCTTGAAGCTTTTAAAATTCTCTCTAGAATTTTCAAAATCCATGTCCACATGTTTACAATTTCACGTCAAAAAATGGCTAAAATTCCAGTTGAAATTTTTTCAAAGTCCCTTAAAAATTTTCCAATTTTTGTCCCAATTCTTCCCATTCCCATTGAAACTTTTCAAATCCCTCTCAAAATTGTGGAAATTCTGTTGAAGCTTTTAAAATTCTCTCTAGAATTTTCAAAATCCATGTCCACATGTTTACAATTTCACGTCAAAAAATGGCTAAAATTCCAGTTGAAATTTTTTCAAAGTCCCTTAAAAATTTCCAATTTTTGTCCCAATTCTTCCCATTCCCATTGAAACTTTTCAAATCCCTCTCAAAATGGTTGAAATTCTCTTGAAGCTTTTAAAATTCTCTCTAGAATTTTCAAAATCCATGTCCACATGTTTACAATTTCACGTCAAAAAATGGCTAAAATTCCAGTTGAAATTTTTTCAAAGTCCCTGAAAAATTTTCCAATTTTTGTCCCAATTCTTCCCATTCCCATTGAAACTTTTCAAATCCCTCTCAAAATTGTTGAAATTCTGTTGAAGCTTTTAAAATTCTCTCTAGAATTTTCAAAATCCATGTCCACATGTTTACAATTTCACGTCAAAAAATGGCTAAAATTCCAGTTGAAATTTTTTCAAAGTCCCTGAAAAATTATCCAATTTTTGTCCCAATTCTTCCCATTCCCATTGAAACTTTTCAAATCCCTCTCAAAATTGTGGAAATTCTGTTGAAGCTTTTAAAATTCTCTCTAGAATTTTCAAAATCCATGTCCACATGTTTACAATTTCACGTCAAAAAATGGCTAAAATTCCAGTTGAAATTTTTTCAAAGTCCCTTAAAAAATTTCCAATTTTTGTCCCAATTCTTCCCATTCCCATTGAAACTTTTCAAATCCCTCCCAAAATTGTGGAAATTCTCTTGAAGCTTTTAAAATTCTCTCTAGAATTTTCAAAATCCACTTCATCATGTTTACAATTTCACGTCAAAAAATGGCTAAAATTCCAGTTGAAATTTTTTCAAAGTCCCTTAAAAATTTTCCAATTTTTGTCCCAATTCTTCCCATTCCCATTGAAACTTTTCAAATCCCTCTCAAAATTGTTGAAATTCTGTTGAAGCTTTTAAAATTCTCTCTAGAATTTTCAAAATCCATGTCCACATGTTTATAATTTCACGTCAAAAAATGGCTAAAATTCCAGCTGAAATTTTTTCAAAGTCCCTTAAAAATTTTCCAATTTTTGTCCCAATTCTTCCCATTCCCATTGAAACTTTTCAAATCCCTCTCAAAATGGTTGAAATTCTCTTGAAGCTTTTAAAATTCTCTCTAGAATTTTCAAAATCCATGTCCACATGTTTACAATTTCACGTCAAAAAATGGCTAAAATTCCAGTTGAAATTTTTTCAAAGTCCCTGAAAAATTTTCCAATTTTTGTCCCAATTCTTCCCATTCCCATTGAAACTTTTCAAATCCCTCTCAAAATTGTTGAAATTCTGTTGAAGCTTTTAAAATTCTCTCTAGAATTTTCAAAATCCATGTCCACATGTTTACAATTTCACGTCAAAAAATGGCTAAAATGCCAGTTGAAATTTTTTCAAAGTCCCTTAAAAATTTTCCAATTTTTGTCCCAATTCTTCCCATTCCCATTGAAACTTTTCAAATCCCTCTCAAAATTGTTGAAATTCTCTTGAAGCTTTTAAAATTCTCTCTAGAATTTTCAAAATCCATGTCCACATGTTTACAATTTCACGTCAAAAAATGGCTAAAATTCCAGTTGAAATTTTTTCAAAGTCCCTGAAAAATTTTCCAATTTTTGTCCCAATTCTTCCCATTCCCATTGAAACTTTTCAAATCCCTCTCAAAATTGTTGAAATTCTCTTGAAGCTTTTAAAATTCTCTCTAGAATTTTCAAAATCCATGTCCACATGTTTACAATTTCACGTCAAAAAATGGCTAAAATTCCAGTTGAAATTTTTTCAAAGTCCCTGAAAAATTTTCCAATTTTTGTCCCAATTCTTCCCATTCCCATTGAAACTTTTCAAATCCCTCTCAAAATTGTGGAAATTCTGTTGAAGCTTTTAAAATTCTCTCTAGAATTTTCAAAATCCATGGCCACATGTTTACAATTTCACGTCAAAAAATGGCTAAAATGCCAGTTGAAATTTTTTCAAAGTCCCTGAAAAATTTTCCAATTTTTGTCCCAATTCTTCCCATTCCCATTGAAACTTTTCAAATCCCTCTCAAAATTGTTGAAATTCTGTTGAAGCTTTTAAAATTCTCTCTAGAATTTTCAAAATCCATGTCCACATGTTTACAATTTCACGTCAAAAAATGGCTAAAATTCCAGTTGAAATTTTTTCAAAGTCCCTTAAAAAATTTCCAATTTTCGTCCCAATTCTTCCCATTCCCATTGAAACTTTTCAAATCCCTCTCAAAATTGTTGAAATTCTGTTGAAGCTTTTAAAATTCTCTCTAGAATTTTCAAAATCCATGTCCACATGTTTACAATTTCACGTCAAAAAATGGCTAAAATTCCAGTTGAAATTTTTTCAAAGTCCCTTAAAAATTTTCCAATTTTTGTCCCAATTCTTCCCATTCCCATTGAAACTTTTCAAATCCCTCTCAAAATTGTTGAAATTCTGTTGAAGCTTTTAAAATTCTCTCTAGAATTTTCAAAATCCATGGCCACATGTTTACAATTTCACGTCAAAAAATGGCTAAAATGCCAGTTGAAACTTTTTCAAAGTCCCTTAAAAATTTTCCAATTTTTGTCCCAATTCTTCCCATTCCCATTGAAACTTTTCAAATCCCTCTCAAAATTGTTGAAATTCTGTTGAAGCTTTTAAAATTCTCTCTAGAATTTTCAAAATCCATGGCCACATGTTTACAATTTCACGTCAAAAAATGGCTAAAATGCCAGTTGAAATTTTTTCAAAGTCCCTTAAAAATTTTCCAATTTTTGTCCCAATTCTTCCCATTCCCATTGAAACTTTTCAAATCCCTCTCAAAATTGTTGAAATTCTGTTGAAGCTTTTAAAATTCTCTCTAGAATTTTCAAAATCCATGTCCACATGTTTACAATTTCACGTCAAAAAATGGCTAAAATTCCAGCTGAAATTTTTTCAAAGTCCCTGAAAAATTTTCCAATTTTTGTCCCAATTCTTCCCATTCCCATTGAAACTTTTCAAATCCCTCTCAAAATTGTGGAAATTCTGTTGAAGCTTTTAAAATTCTCTCTAGAATTTTCAAAATCCATGTCCACATGTTTACAATTTCACGTCAAAAAATACCTAAAATTCCAGTTGAAATTTTTTCAAAGTCCCTTAAAAATTTTCCAATTTTTGTCCCAATTCTTCCCATTCCCATTGAAACTTTTCAAATCCCTCTCAAAATTGTGGAAATTCTGTTGAAGCTTTTAAAATTCTCTCTAGAATTTTCAAAATCCATGTCCACATGTTTACAATTTCACGTCAAAAAATGGCTAAAATTCCAGTTGAAATTTTTTCAAAGTCCCTTAAAAATTTTCCAATTTTTGTCCCAATTCTTCCCATTCCCATTGAAACTTTTCAAATCCCTCTCAAAATTGTGGAAATTCTGTTGAAGCTTTTAAAATTCTCTCTAGAATTTTCAAAATCCATGTCCACATGTTTACAATTTCACGTCAAAAAATAGCTAAAATTCCAGTTGAAATTTTTTCAAAGTCCCTTAAAAATTTTCCAATTTTTGTCCCAATTCTTCCCATTCCCATTGAAACTTTTCAAATCCCTCTCAAAATTGTGGAAATTCTGTTGAAGCTTTTAAAATTCTCTCTAGAATTTTCAAAATCCATGTCCACATGTTTACAATTTCACGTCAAAAAATACCTAAAATTCCAGTTGAAATTTTTTCAAAGTCCCTTAAAAATTTTCCAATTTTTGTCCCAATTCTTCCCATTCCCATTGAAACTTTTCAAATCCCTCTCAAAATTGTGGAAATTCTCTTGAAGCTTTTAAAATTCTCTCTAGAATTTTCAAAATCCATGTCCACATGTTTACAATTTCACGTCAAAAAATGGCTAAAATTCCAGTTGAAATTTTTTCAAAGTCCCTGAAAAATTTTCCAATTTTTGTCCCAATTCTTCCCATTCCCATTGAAACTTTTCAAATCCCTCTCAAAATTGTTGAAATTCTCTTGAAGCTTTTAAAATTCTCTCTAGAATTTTCAAAATCCATGTCCACATGTTTACAATTTCACGTCAAAAAATGGCTAAAATTCCAGTTGAAATTTTTTCAAAGTCCCTTAAAAATTTTCCAATTTTTGTCCCAATTCTTCCCATTCCCATTGAAACTTTTCAAATCCCTCTCAAAATTGTTGAAATTCTCTTGAAGCTTTTAAAATTCTCTCTAGAATTTTCAAAATCCATGTCCACATGTTTACAATTTCACGTCAAAAAATGGCTAAAATTCCAGTTGAAATTTTTTCAAAGTCCCTGAAAAATTTTCCAATTTTTGTCCCAATTCTTCCCATTCCCATTGAAACTTTTCAAATCCCTCTCAAAATTGTTGAAATTCTGTTGAAGCTTTTAAAATTCTCTCTAGAATTTTCAAAATCCATGTCCACATGTTTACAATTTCACGTCAAAAAATGGCTAAAATTCCAGCTGAAATTTTTTCAAAGTCCCTGAAAAATTTTCCAATTTTTGTCCCAATTCTTCCCATTCCCATTGAAACTTTTCAAATCCCTCTCAAAATTGTGGAAATTCTGTTGAAGCTTTTAAAATTCTCTCTAGAATTTTCAAAATCCATGGCCACATGTTTACAATTTCACGTCAAAAAATGGCTAAAATTCCAGTTGAAATTTTTTCAAAGTCCCTGAAAAATTTTCCAATTTTTGTCCCAATTCTTCCCATTCCCATTGAAACTTTTCAAATCCCTCTCAAAATTGTGGAAATTCTGTTGAAGCTTTTAAAATTCTCTCTAGAATTTTCAAAATCCATGTCCACATGTTTACAATTTCACGTCAAAAAATGGCTAAAATTCCAGTTGAAATTTTTTCAAAGTCCCTTAAAAATTTTCCAATTTTTGTCCCAATTCTTCCCATTCCCATTGAAACTTTTCAAATCCCTCTCAAAATTGTTGAAATTCTCTTGAAGCTTTTAAAATTCTCTCTAGAATTTTCAAAATCCATGTCCACATGTTTACAATTTCACGTCAAAAAATGGCTAAAATTCCAGTTGAAATTTTTTCAAAGTCCCTGAAAAATTTTCCAATTTTTGTCCCAATTCTTCCCATTCCCATTGAAACTTTTCAAATCCCTCTCAAAATTGTGGAAATTCTGTTGAAGCTTTTAAAATTCTCTCTAGAATTTTCAAAATCCATGTCCACATGTTTACAATTTCACGTCAAAAAATGGCTAAAATTCCAGCTGAAATTTTTTCAAAGTCCCTGAAAAATTTTCCAATTTTTGTCCCAATTCTTCCCATTCCCATTGAAACTTTTCAAATCCCTCTCAAAATTGTGGAAATTCTGTTGAAGCTTTTAAAATTCTCTCTAGAATTTTCAAAATCCATGGCCACATGTTTACAATTTCACGTCAAAAAATGGCTAAAATTCCAGTTGAAATTTTTTCAAAGTCCCTTAAAAATTTTCCAATTTTTGTCCCAATTCTTCCCATTCCCATTGAAACTTTTCAAATCCCTCTCAAAATTGTGGAAATTCTGTTGAAGCTTTTAAAATTCTCTCTAGAATTTTCAAAATCCATGTCCACATGTTTACAATTTCACGTCAAAAAATGGCTAAAATTCCAGTTGAAATTTTTTCAAAGTCCCTTAAAAATTTTCCAATTTTTGTCCCAATTCTTCCCATTCCCATTGAAACTTTTCAAATCCCTCTCAAAATTGTGGAAATTCTGTTGAAGCTTTTAAAATTCTCTCTAGAATTTTCAAAATCCATGTCCACATGTTTACAATTTCACGTCAAAAAATAGCTAAAATTCCAGTTGAAATTTTTTCAAAGTCCCTTAAAAATTTTCCAATTTTTGTCCCAATTCTTCCCATTCCCATTGAAACTTTTCAAATCCCTCTCAAAATTGTGGAAATTCTGTTGAAGCTTTTAAAATTCTCTCTAGAATTTTCAAAATCCATGTCCACATGTTTACAATTTCACGTCAAAAAATACCTAAAATTCCAGTTGAAATTTTTTCAAAGTCCCTTAAAAATTTTCCAATTTTTGTCCCAATTCTTCCCATTCCCATTGAAACTTTTCAAATCCCTCTCAAAATTGTGGAAATTCTGTTGAAGCTTTTAAAATTCTCTCTAGAATTTTCAAAATCCATGTCCACATGTTTACAATTTCACGTCAAAAAATGGCTAAAATTCCAGTTGAAATTTTTTCAAAGTCCCTGAAAAATTTTCCAATTTTTGTCCCAATTCTTCCCATTCCCATTGAAACTTTTCAAATCCCTCTCAAAATTGTTGAAATTCTCTTGAAGCTTTTAAAATTCTCTCTAGAATTTTCAAAATCTATGGCCACATGTTTACAATTTCACGTCAAAAAATGGCTAAAATTCCAGTTGAAATTTTTTCAAAGTCCCTTAAAAATTTTCCAATTTTTGTCCCAATTCTTCCCATTCCCATTGAAACTTTTCAAATCCCTCTCAAAATTGTTGAAATTCTCTTGAAGCTTTTAAAATTCTCTCTAGAATTTTCAAAATCCATGTCCACATGTTTACAATTTCACGTAAAAAAATGGCTAAAATTCCAGTTGAAATTTTTTCAAAGTCCCTGAAAAATTTTCCAATTTTTGTCCCAATTCTTCCCATTCCCATTGAAACTTTTCAAATCCCTCTCAAAATTGTTGAAATTCTCTTGAAGCTTTTAAAATTCTCTCTAGAATTTTCAAAATCCATGTCCACATGTTTACAATTTCACGTCAAAAAATGGCTAAAATTCCAGTTGAAATTTTTTCAAAGTCCCTGAAAAATTTTCCAATTTTTGTCCCAATTCTTCCCATTCCCATTGAAACTTTTCAAATCCCTCTCAAAATTGTTGAAATTCTCTTGAAGCTTTTAAAATTCTCTCTAGAATTTTCAAAATCCATGTCCACATGTTTACAATTTCACGTCAAAAAATGGCTAAAATTCCAGTTGAAATTTTTTCAAAGTCCCTTAAAAATTTTCCAATTTTTGTCCCAATTCTTCCCATTCCCATTGAAACTTTTCAAATCCCTCTCAAAATTGTTGAAATTCTCTTGAAGCTTTTAAAATTCTCTCTAGAATTTTCAAAATCCATGTCCACATGTTTACAATTTCACGTCAAAAAATGGCTAAAATTCCAGTTGAAATTTTTTCAAAGTCCCTGAAAAATTTTCCAATTTTTGTCCCAATTCTTCCCATTCCCATTGAAACTTTTCAAATCCCTCTCAAAATTGTTGAAATTCTGTTGAAGCTTTTAAAATTCTCTCTAGAATTTTCAAAATCCATGTCCACATGTTTACAATTTCACGTCAAAAAATGGCTAAAATTCCAGCTGAAATTTTTTCAAAGTCCCTGAAAAATTTTCCAATTTTTGTCCCAATTCTTCCCATTCCCATTGAAACTTTTCAAATCCCTCTCAAAATTGTGGAAATTCTGTTGAAGCTTTTAAAATTCTCTCTAGAATTTTCAAAATCCATGGCCACATGTTTACAATTTCACGTCAAAAAATGGCTAAAATTCCAGTTGCAATTTTTTCAAAGTCCCTTAAAAATTTTCCAATTTTTGTCCCAATTCTTCCCATTCCCATTGAAACTTTTCAAATCCCTCTCAAAATTGTGGAAATTCTGTTGAAGCTTTTAAAATTCTCTCTAGAATTTTCAAAATCCATGTCCACATGTTTACAATTTCACGTCAAAAAATGGCTAAAATTCCAGTTGAAATTTTTTCAAAGTCCCTTAAAAATTTTCCAATTTTTGTCCCAATTCTTCCCATTCCCATTGAAACTTTTCAAATCCCTCTCAAAATTGTGGAAATTCTGTTGAAGCTTTTAAAATTCTCTCTAGAATTTTCAAAATCCATGGCCACATGTTTACAATTTCACGTCAAAAAATAGCTAAAATTCCAGTTGAAATTTTTTCAAAGTCCCTTAAAAATTTTCCAATTTTTGTCCCAATTCTTCCCATTCCCATTGAAACTTTTCAAATCCCTCTCAAAATTGTGGAAATTCTGTTGAAGCTTTTAAAATTCTCTCTAGAATTTTCAAAATCCATGTCCACATGTTTACAATTTCACGTCAAAAAATAGCTAAAATTCCAGTTGAAATTTTTTCAAAGTCCCTTAAAAATTTTCCAATTTTTGTCCCAATTCTTCCCATTCCCATTGAAACTTTTCAAATCCCTCTCAAAATTGTGGAAATTCTGTTGAAGCTTTTAAAATTCTCTCTAGAATTTTCAAAATCCATGTCCACATGTTTACAATTTCACGTCAAAAAATGGCTAAAATTCCAGTTGAAATTTTTTCAAAGTCCCTGAAAAATTTTCCAATTTTTGTCCCAATTCTTCCCATTCCCATTGAAACTTTTCAAATCCCTCTCAAAATTGTGGAAATTCTGTTGAAGCTTTTAAAATTCTCTCTAGAATTTTCAAAATCCATGGCCACATGTTTACAATTTCACGTCAAAAAATGGCTAAAATTCCAGTTGAAATTTTTTCAAAGTCCCTTAAAAATTTTCCAATTTTTGTCCCAATTCTTCCCATTCCCATTGAAACTTTTCAAATCCCTCTCAAAATTGTGGAAATTCTGTTGAAGCTTTTAAAATTCTCTCTAGAATTTTCAAAATCCACTTCAACATGTTTACAATTTCACATAAAAAAATGGCTAAAATTCCAGTTGAAATTTTTTCAAAGTCCCTTCAAAATTTTCCAATTTTTGTCCCAATTCTTCCCATTCCCATTGAAACTTTTCAAATCCCTCTCAAAATTGTTGAAATTCTCTTGAAGCTTTTAAAATTCTCTCTAGAATTTTCAAAATCCATGTCCACATGTTTACAATTTCACGTAAAAAAATGGCTAAAATTCCAGTTGAAATTTTTTCAAAGTCCCTTCAAAATTTTCCAATTTTTGTCCCAATTCTTCCCATTCCCATTGAAACTTTTCAAATCCCTCTCAAAATTGTTGAAATTCTCTTGAAGCTTTTAAAATTCTCTCTAGAATTTTCAAAATCCATGTCCACATGTTTACAATTTCACGTCAAAAAATGGCTAAAATTCCAGTTGAAATTTTTTCAAAGTCCCTGAAAAATTTTCCAATTTTTGTCCCAATTCTTCCCATTCCCATTGAAACTTTTCAAATCCCTCTCAAAATTGTTGAAATTCTCTTGAAGCTTTTAAAATTCTCTCTAGAATTTTCAAAATCCATGTCCACATGTTTACAATTTCACGTCAAAAAATGGCTAAAATTCCAGTTGAAATTTTTTCAAAGTCCCTTAAAAATTTTCCAATTTTTGTCCCAATTCTTCCCATTCCCATTGAAACTTTTCAAATCCCTCTCAAAATTGTGGAAATTCTGTTGAAGCTTTTAAAATTCTCTCTAGAATTTTCAAAATCCATGGCCACATGTTTACAATTTCACGTCAAAAAATGGCTAAAATTCCAGTTGAAATTTTTTCAAAGTCCCTTAAAAATTTTCCAATTTTTGTCCCAATTCTTCCCATTCCCATTGAAACTTTTCAAATCCCTCTCAAAATTGTGGAAATTCTGTTGAAGCTTTTAAAATTCTCTCTAGAATTTTCAAAATCCATGTCCACATGTTTACAATTTCACGTCAAAAAATGGCTAAAATTCCAGTTGAAATTTTTCAAAGTCCCTTAAAAATTTTCCAATTTTTGTCCCAATTCTTCCCATTCCCATTGAAACTTTTCAAATCCCTCTCAAAATTGTTGAAATTCTCTTGAAGCTTTTAAAATTCTCTCTAGAATTTTCAAAATCCATGTCCACATGTTTACAATTTCACGTCAAAAAATGGCTAAAATTCCAGTTGAAATTTTTTCAAAGTCCCTGAAAAATTTTCCAATTTTTGTCCCAATTCTTCCCATTCCCATTGAAACTTTTCAAATCCCTCTCAAAATTGTTGAAATTCTGTTGAAGCTTTTAAAATTCTCTCTAGAATTTTCAAAATCCATGTCCACATGTTTACAATTTCACGTCAAAAAATGGCTAAAATTCCAGCTGAAATTTTTTCAAAGTCCCTGAAAAATTTTCCAATTTTTGTCCCAATTCTTCCCATTCCCATTGAAACTTTTCAAATCCCTCTCAAAATTGTGGAAATTCTGTTGAAGCTTTTAAAATTCTCTCTAGAATTTTCAAAATCCATGGCCACATGTTTACAATTTCACGTCAAAAAATGGCTAAAATTCCAGTTGAAATTTTTTCAAAGTCCCTTAAAAATTTTCCAATTTTTGTCCCAATTCTTCCCATTCCCATTGAAACTTTTCAAATCCCTCTCAAAATTGTGGAAATTCTGTTGAAGCTTTTAAAATTCTCTCTAGAATTTTCAAAATCCATGTCCACATGTTTACAATTTCACGTCAAAAAATGGCTAAAATTCCAGTTGAAATTTTTTCAAAGTCCCTTAAAAATTTTCCAATTTTTGTCCCAATTCTTCCCATTCCCATTGAAACTTTTCAAATCCCTCTCAAAATTGTGGAAATTCTGTTGAAGCTTTTAAAATTCTCTCTAGAATTTTCAAAATCCATGTCCACATGTTTACAATTTCACGTCAAAAAATAGCTAAAATTCCAGTTGAAATTTTTTCAAAGTCCCTTAAAAATTTTCCAATTTTTGTCCCAATTCTTCCCATTCCCATTGAAACTTTTCAAATCCCTCTCAAAATTGTGGAAATTCTGTTGAAGCTTTTAAAATTCTCTCTAGAATTTTCAAAATCCATGTCCACATGTTTACAATTTCACGTCAAAAAATACCTAAAATTCCAGTTGAAATTTTTTCAAAGTCCCTTAAAAATTTTCCAATTTTTGTCCCAATTCTTCCCATTCCCATTGAAACTTTTCAAATCCCTCTCAAAATTGTGGAAATTCTCTTGAAGCTTTTAAAATTCTCTCTAGAATTTTCAAAATCCATGTCCACATGTTTACAATTTCACGTCAAAAAATGGCTAAAATTCCAGTTGAAATTTTTTCAAAGTCCCTGAAAAATTTTCCAATTTTTGTCCCAATTCTTCCCATTCCCATTGAAACTTTTCAAATCCCTCTCAAAATTGTGGAAATTCTGTTGAAGCTTTTAAAATTCTCTCTAGAATTTTCAAAATCCATGTCCACATGTTTACAATTTCACGTAAAAAAATGGCTAAAATTCCAGCTGAAATTTTTTCAAAGTCCCTGAAAAATTTTCCAATTTTTGTCCCAATTCTTCCCATTCCCATTGAAACTTTTCAAATCCCTCTCAAAATTGTTGAAATTCTCTTGAAGCTTTTAAAATTCTCTCTAGAATTTTCAAAATCCATGTCCACATGTTTACAATTTCACGTCAAAAAATGGCTAAAATTCCAGTTGAAATTTTTTCAAAGTCCCTGAAAAATTTTCCAATTTTTGTCCCAATTCTTCCCATTCCCATTGAAACTTTTCAAATCCCTCTCAAAATTGTTGAAATTCTCTTGAAGCTTTTAAAATTCTCTCTAGAATTTTCAAAATCCACTTCATCATGTTTACAATTTCACGTCAAAAAATGGCTAAAATTCCAGTTGAAATTTTTTCAAAGTCCCTTAAAAATTTTCCAATTTTTGTCCCAATTCTTCCCATTCCCATTGAAACTTTTCAAATCCCTCTCAAAATTGTTGAAATTCTCTTGAAGCTTTTAAAATTCTCTCTAGAATTTTCAAAATCCATGGCCACATGTTTACAATTTCATGTCAAAAAATGGCTAAAATTCCAGTTGAAATTTTTTCAAAGTCCCTGAAAAATTTTCCAATTTTTGTCCCAATTCTTCCCATTCCCATTGAAACTTTTCAAATCCCTCTCAAAATTGTTGAAATTCTGTTGAAGCTTTTAAAATTCTCTCTAGAATTTTCAAAATCCATGGCCACATGTTTACAATTTCACGTCAAAAAATGGCTAAAATTCCAGCTGAAATTTTTTCAAAGTCCCTGAAAAATTTTCCAATTTTTGTCCCAATTCTTCCCATTCCCATTGAAACTTTTCAAATCCCTCTCAAAATTGTGGAAATTCTGTTGAAGCTTTTAAAATTCTCTCTAGAATTTTCAAAATCCATGTCCACATGTTTACAATTTCACGTCAAAAAATGGCTAAAATTCCAGTTGAAATTTTTTCAAAGTCCCTTAAAAATTTTCCAATTTTTGTCCCAATTCTTCCCATTCCCATTGAAACTTTTCAAATCCCTCTCAAAATTGTGGAAATTCTGTTGAAGCTTTTAAAATTCTCTCTAGAATTTTCAAAATCCATGTCCACATGTTTACAATTTCACGTCAAAATATAGCTAAAATTCCAGTTGAAATTTTTTCAAAGTCCCTTAAAAATTTTCCAATTTTTGTCCCAATTCTTCCCATTCCCATTGAAACTTTTCAAATCCCTCTCAAAATTGTTGAAATTCTGTTGAAGCTTTTAAAATTCTCTCTAGAATTTTCAAAATCCATGTCCACATGTTTACAATTTCACGTCAAAAAATGGCTAAAATTCCAGTTGAAATTTTTTCAAAGTCCCTGAAAAATTTTCCAATTTTTGTCCCAATTCTTCCCATTCCCATTGAAACTTTTCAAATCCCTCTCAAAATTGTGGAAATTCTGTTGAAGCTTTTAAAATTCTCTCTAGAATTTTCAAAATCCATGTCCACATGTTTACAATTTCACGTCAAAAAATGGCTAAAATTCCAGTTGAAATTTTTTCAAAGTCCCTTCAAAATTTTCCAATTTTTGTCCCAATTCTTCCCATTCCCATTGAAACTTTTCAAATCCCTCTCAAAATTGTGGAAATTCTCTTGAAGCTTTTAAAATTCTCTCTAGAATTTTCAAAATCCATGTCCACATGTTTACAATTTCACGTCAAAAAATGGCTAAAATTCCAGTTGAAATTTTTTCAAAGTCCCTTAAAAATTTTCCAATTTTTGTCCCAATTCTTCCCATTCCCATTGAAACTTTTCAAATCCCTCTCAAAATTGTGGAAATTCTGTTGAAGCTTTTAAAATTCTCTCTAGAATTTTCAAAATCCATGTCCACATGTTTACAATTTCACGTCAAAAAATGGCTAAAATTCCAGTTGAAATTTTTTCAAAGTCCCTGAAAAATTTTCCAATTTTTGTCCCAATTCTTCCCATTCCCATTGAAACTTTTCAAATCCCTCTCAAAATTGTGGAAATTCTGTTGAAGCTTTTAAAATTCTCTCTAGAATTTTCAAAATCCATGGCCACATGTTTACAATTTCACGTCAAAAAATGGCTAAAATTCCAGCTGAAATTTTTTCAAAGTCCCTTAAAAATTTTCCAATTTTTGTCCCAATTCTTCCCATTCCCATTGAAACTTTTCAAATCCCTCTCAAAATTGTTGAAATTCTCTTGAAGCTTTTAAAATTCTCTCTAGAATTTTCAAAATCCATGTCCACATGTTTACAATTTCACGTCAAAAAATGGCTAAAATTCCAGTTGAAATTTTTTCAAAGTCCCTGAAAAATTTTCCAATTTTTGTCCCAATTCTTCCCATTCCCATTGAAACTTTTCAAATCCCTCTCAAAATTGTTGAAATTCTGTTGAAGCTTTTAAAATTCTCTCTAGAATTTTCAAATCCATGTCCACATGTTTACAATTTCACGTCAAAAAATGGCTAAAATTCCAGCTGAAATTTTTTCAAAGTCCCTGAAAAATTTTCCAATTTTTGTCCCAATTCTTCCCATTCCCATTGAAACTTTTCAAATCCCTCTCAAAATTGTGGAAATTCTGTTGAAGCTTTTAAAATTCTCTCTAGAATTTTCAAAATCCATGTCCACATGTTTACAATTTCACGTCAAAAAATGGCTAAAATTCCAGTTGAAATTTTTTCAAAGTCCCTTAAAAAATTTTCCAATTTTTGTCCCAATTCTTCCCATTCCCATTGAAACTTTTCAAATCCCTCTCAAAATTGTGGAAATTCTGTTGAAGCTTTTAAAATTCTCTCTAGAATTTTCAAAATCCATGTCCACATGTTTACAATTTCACGTCAAAAAATGGCTAAAATTCCAGTTGAAATTTTTTCAAAGTCCCTTAAAAATTTTCCAATTTTTGTCCCAATTCTTCCCATTCCCATTGAAACTTTTCAAATCCCTCTCAAAATTGTGGAAATTCTGTTGAAGCTTTTAAAATTCTCTCTAGAATTTTCAAAATCCATGGCCACATGTTTACAATTTCACGTCAAAAAATGGCTAAAATTCCAGTTGAAATTTTTTCAAAGTCCCTGAAAAATTTTCCAATTTTTGTCCCAATTCTTCCCATTCCCATTGAAACTTTTCAAATCCCTCTCAAAATTGTGGAAATTCTGTTGAAGCTTTTAAAATTCTCTCTAGAATTTTCAAAATCCATGGCCACATGTTTACAATTTCACGTCAAAAAATGGCTAAAATTCCAGTTGAAATTTTTTCAAAGTCCCTGAAAAATTTTCCAATTTTTGTCCCAATTCTTCCCATTCCATTGAAACTTTTCAAATCCCTCTCAAAATTGTGGAAATTCTGTTGAAGCTTTTAAAATTCTCTCTAGAATTTTCAAAATCCATGTCCACATGTTTACAATTTCACGTCAAAAAATGGCTAAAATTCCAGTTGAAATTTTTTCAAAGTCCCTTAAAAATTTTCCAATTTTTGTCCCAATTCTTCCCATTCCCATTGAAACTTTTCAAATCCCTCTCAAAATTGTGGAAATTCTGTTGAAGCTTTTAAAATTCTCTCTAGAATTTTCAAAATCCATGTCCACATGTTTACAATTTCACGTCAAAAAATGGCTAAAATTCCAGTTGAAATTTTTCAAAGTCCCTTAAAAATTTTCCAATTTTTGTCCCAATTCTTCCCATTCCCATTGAAACTTTTCAAATCCCTCTCAAAATTGTGGAAATTCTGTTGAAGCTTTTAAAATTCTCTCTAGAATTTTCAAAATCCATGTCCACATGTTTACAATTTCACGTCAAAAATGGCTAAAATTCCAGTTGAAATTTTTTCAAAGTCCCTGAAAAATTTTCCAATTTTTGTCCCAATTCTTCCCATTCCCATTGAAACTTTTCAAATCCCTCTCAAAATTGTGGAAATTCTGTTGAAGCTTTTAAAATTCTCTCTAGAATTTTCAAAATCCATGGCCACATGTTTACAATTTCACGTCAAAAAATGGCTAAAATTCCAGCTGAAATTTTTTCAAAGTCCCTTAAAAATTTTCCAATTTTTGTCCCAATTCTTCCCATTCCCATTGAAACTTTTCAAATCCCTCTCAAAATTGTGGAAATTCTGTTGAACTTTTAAAATTCTCTCTAGAATTTTCAAAATCCATGTCCACATGTTTACAATTTCACGTCAAAAAATGGCTAAAATTCCAGTTGAAATTTTTTCAAAGTCCCTGAAAAATTTTCCAATTTTTGTCCCAATTCTTCCATTCCCATTGAAATTTTTCAAATCCCTCTCAAAATTGTGGAAATTCTGTTGAAGCTTTTAAAATTCTCTCTAGAATTTTCAAAATCCATGGCCACATGTTTACAATTTCACGTCAAAAAATGGCTAAAATTCCAGCTGAAATTTTTTCAAAGTCCCTGAAAAATTTTCCAATTTTTGTCCCAATTCTTCCATTCCCATTGAAACTTTTCAAATCCCTCTCAAAATTGTGGAAATTCTGTTGAAGCTTTTAAAATTCTCTCTAGAATTTTCAAAATCCATGTCCACATGTTTACAATTTCACATCAAAAAATGGCTAAAATTCCAGTTGAAATTTTTTCAAAGTCCCTGAAAAATTTTCCAATTTTTGTCCCAATTCTTCCCATTCCCATTGAAACTTTTCAAATCCCTCTCAATATTGTTGAAATTCTGTTGAAGCTTTTAAAATTCTCTCTAGAATTTCAAAATCCATGTCCACATGTTTACAATTTCACGTCAAAAAATGGCTAAAATTCCAGTTGAAATTTTTTCAAAGTCCCTTAAAAATTTTCCAATTTTTGTCCCAATTCTTCCCATTCCCATTGAAACTTTTCAAATCCCTCTCCAAAATTGTGGAAATTCTGTTGAAGCTTTTAAAATTCTCTCTAGAATTTTCAAAATCCATGTCCACATGTTTACAATTTCACGTCAAAAAATGGCTAAAATTCCAGTTGAAATTTTTTCAAAGTCCCTGAAAAATTTTCCAATTTTTGTCCCAATTCTTCCCATTCCCATTGAAACTTTTCAAATCCCTCTCAAAATTGTGGAAATTCTGTTGAAGCTTTTAAAATTCTCTCTAGAATTTTCAAAATCCATGTCCACATGTTTACAATTTCACGTAAAAAAATGGCTAAAATTCCAGCTGAAATTTTTTCAAAGTCCCTGAAAAATTTTCCAATTTTTGTCCCAATTCTTCCCATTCCCATTGAAACTTTTCAAATCCCTCTCAAAATTGTTGAAATTCTCTTGAAGCTTTTAAAATTCTCTCTAGAATTTTCAAAATCCATGTCCACATGTTTACAATTTCACGTCAAAAAATGGCTAAAATTCCAGTTGAAATTTTTTCAAAGTCCCTGAAAAATTTTCCAATTTTTGTCCCAATTCTTCCCATTCCCATTGAAACTTTTCAAATCCCTCTCAAAATTGTTGAAATTCTCTTGAAGCTTTTAAAATTCTCTCTAGAATTTTCAAAATCCACTTCATCATGTTTACAATTTCACGTCAAAAATGGCTAAAATTCCAGTTGAAATTTTTTCAAAGTCCCTTAAAAATTTTCCAATTTTTGTCCCAATTCTTCCCATTCCCATTGAAACTTTTCAAATCCCTCTCAAAATTGTGGAAATTCTGTTGAAGCTTTTAAAATTCTCTCTAGAATTTTCAAAATCCATGTCCACATGTTTACAATTTCACGTCAAAAAATAGCTAAAATTCCAGTTGAAATTTTTTCAAAGTCCCTTAAAAATTTTCCAATTTTTGTCCCAATTCTTCCCATTCCCATTGAAACTTTTCAAATCCCTCTCAAAATTGTGGAAATTCTCTTGAAGCTTTTAAAATTCTCTCTAGAATTTTCAAAATCCATGTCCACATGTTTACAATTTCACGTCAAAAATGGCTAAAATTCCAGTTGAAATTTTTTCAAAGTCCCTTAAAAATTTTCCAATTTTTGTCCCAATTCTTCCCATTCCCATTGAAACTTTTCAAATCCCTCTCAAAATTGTGGAAATTCTGTTGAAGCTTTTAAAATTCTCTCTAGAATTTTCAAAATCCATGTCCACATGTTTACAATTTCACGTCAAAAAATGGCTAAAATTCCAGTTGAAATTTTTTCAAAGTCCCTGAAAAATTTTCCAATTTTTGTCCCAATTCTTCCCATTCCCATTGAAACTTTTCAAATCCCTCTCAAAATTGTGGAAATTCTGTTGAAGCTTTTAAAATTCTCTCTAGAATTTTCAAAATCCATGGCCACATGTTTACAATTTCACGTCAAAAAATGGCTAAAATTCCAGCTGAAATTTTTTCAAAGTCCCTTAAAAATTTTCCAATTTTTGTCCCAATTCTTCCCATTCCCATTGAAACTTTTCAAATCCCTCTCAAAATTGTTGAAATTCTCTTGAAGCTTTTAAAATTCTCTCTAGAATTTTCAAAATCCATGTCCACATGTTTACAATTTCACGTCAAAAAATGGCTAAAATTCCAGTTGAAATTTTTTCAAAGTCCCTGAAAAATTTTCCAATTTTTGTCCCAATTCTTCCCATTCCCATTGAAACTTTTCAAATCCCTCTCAAAATTGTTGAAATTCTGTTGAAGCTTTTAAAATTCTCTCTAGAATTTTCAAAATCCATGTCCACATGTTTACAATTTCACGTCAAAAAATGGCTAAAATTCCAGCTGAAATTTTTTCAAAGTCCCTGAAAAATTTTCCAATTTTTGTCCCAATTCTTCCCATTCCCATTGAAACTTTTCAAATCCCTCTCAAAATTGTGGAAATTCTGTTGAAGCTTTTAAAATTCTCTCTAGAATTTTCAAAATCCATGGCCACATGTTTACAATTTCACGTCAAAAAATGGCTAAAATTCCAGTTGAAATTTTTTCAAAGTCCCTTAAAAATTTTCCAATTTTTGTCCCAATTCTTCCCATTCCCATTGAAACTTTTCAAATCCCTCTCAAAATTGTGGAAATTCTGTTGAAGCTTTTAAAATTCTCTCTAGAATTTTCAAAATCCATGTCCACATGTTTACAATTTCACGTCAAAAAATGGCTAAAATTCCAGTTGAAATTTTTTCAAAGTCCCTTAAAAATTTTCCAATTTTTGTCCCAATTCTTCCCATTCCCATTGAAACTTTTCAAATCCCTCTCAAAATTGTGGAAATTCTGTTGAAGCTTTTAAAATTCTCTCTAGAATTTTCAAAATCCATGTCCACATGTTTACAATTTCACGTCAAAAAATGGCTAAAATTCCAGTTGAAATTTTTTCAAAGTCCCTGAAAAATTTTCCAATTTTTGTCCCAATTCTTCCCATTCCCATTGAAACTTTTCAAATCCCTCTCAAAATTGTGGAAATTCTGTTGAAGCTTTTAAAATTCTCTCTAGAATTTTCAAAATCCATGTCCACATGTTTACAATTTCACGTCAAAAAATGGCTAAAATTCCAGTTGAAATTTTTCAAAGTCCCTGAAAAATTTTCCAATTTTTGTCCCAATTCTTCCCATTCCCATTGAAACTTTTCAAATCCCTCTCAAAATTGTGGAAATTCTGTTGAAGCTTTTAAAATTCTCTCTAGAATTTTCAAAATCCATGTCCACATGTTTACAATTTCACGTCAAAAAATGGCTAAAATTCCAGTTGAAATTTTTTCAAAGTCCCTGAAAAATTTTCCAATTTTTGTCCCAATTCTTCCCATTCCCATTGAAACTTTTCAAATCCCTCTCAAAATTGTGGAAATTCTGTTGAAGCTTTTAAAATTCTCTCTAGAATTTTCAAAATCCATGGCCACATGTTTACAATTTCACGTCAAAAAATGGCTAAAATTCCAGTTGAAATTTTTTCAAAGTCCCTTAAAAATTTTCCAATTTTTGTCCCAATTCTTCCCATTCCCATTGAAACTTTTCAAATCCCTCTCAAAATTGTGGAAATTCTGTTGAAGCTTTTAAAATTCTCTCTAGAATTTTCAAATCCATGTCCACATGTTTACAATTTCACGTCAAAAAATGGCTAAAATTCCAGTTGAAATTTTTTCAAAGTCCCTTAAAAATTTTCCAATTTTTGTCCCAATTCTTCCCATTCCCATTGAAACTTTCAAATCCCTCTCAAAATTGTGGAAATTCTGTTGAAGCTTTTAAAATTCTCTCTAGAATTTTCAAAATCCATGTCCACATGTTTACAATTTCACGTCAAAAAAATGGCTAAAATTCCAGTTGAAATTTTTTCAAAGTCCCTGAAAAATTTTCCAATTTTTGTCCCAATTCTTCCCATTCCCATTGAAACTTTTCAAATCCCTCTCAAAATTGTGGAAATTCTGTTGAAGCTTTTAAAAATTCTCTCTAGAATTTTCAAAATCCATGTCCACATGTTTACAATTTCACGTCAAAAAATGGCTAAAATTCCAGTTGAAATTTTTTCAAAGTCCCTGAAAAATTTTCCAATTTTTGTCCCAATTCTTCCCATTCCCATTGAAACTTTTCAAATCCCTCTCAAAATTGTGGAAATTCTGTTGAAGCTTTTAAAATTCTCTCTAGAATTTTCAAAATCCATGTCCACATGTTTACAATTTCACGTCAAAAAATGGCTAAAATTCCAGTTGAAATTTTTTCAAAGTCCCTGAAAAATTTTCCAATTTTTGTCCCAATTCTTCCCATTCCCATTGAAACTTTTCAAATCCCTCTCAAAATTGTGGAAATTCTGTTGAAGCTTTTAAAATTCTCTCTAGAATTTTCAAAATCCATGGCCACATGTTTACAATTTCACGTCAAAAAATGGCTAAAATTCCAGCTGAAATTTTTTCAAAGTCCCTTAAAAATTTTCCAATTTTTGTCCCAATTCTTCCCATTCCCATTGAAACTTTTCAAATCCCCTCTCAAAATTGTGGAAATTCTGTTGAACTTTTAAAATTCTCTCTAGAATTTTCAAAATCCATGTCCACATGTTTACAATTTCACGTCAAAAATGGCTAAAATTCCAGTTGAAATTTTTCAAAGTCCCTGAAAAATTTTCCAATTTTTGTCCCAATTCTTCCCATTCCCATTGAATTTTTCAAATCCCTCT
>NW_028115153.1:0-59839 GCF_964273445.1 Streptopelia decaocto
AGTTGAAATGTTTTCAAAGTCCCTTAAAAATTTTCCAATTTTTGTCCCAATTCTTCCCATTCCCATTGAAACTTTTCAAATCCCTCTCAAAATTGTTGAAATTCTGTTGAAGCTTTTAAAATTCTCTCTAGAATTTTCAAAATCCATGTCCACATGTTTACAATTTCACGTCAAAAAATTGCTAAAATTCCAGTTGAAATGTTTTCAAAGTCCCTTAAAAATTTTCCAATTTTTGTCCCAATTCTTCCCATTCCCATTGAAACTTTTCAAATCCCTCTCAAAATTGTTGAAATTCTGTTGAAGCTTTTAAAATTCTCTCTAGAATTTTCAAAATCCATGTCCACATGTTTACAATTTCACGTCAAAAAATTGCTAAAATTCCAGTTGAAATGTTTTCAAAGTCCCTTAAAAATTTTCCAATTTTTGTCCCAATTCTTCCCATTCCCATTGAAACTTTTCAAATCCCTCTCAAAAGTGTTGAAATTCTGGTGAAGCTTTTAAAATTCTCTCTAGAATTTTCAAAATCCATGTCCACATGTTTACAATTTCATGTAAAAAAATTGCTAAAATTCCAGCTGAAATTTTTTCAAAGTCCCTTAAAAATTTTCCAATTTTTGTCCCAATTCTTCCCATTCCCATTGAAACTTTTCAAATCCCTCTCAAAATTGTTGAAATTCTGTTGAAGCTTTTAAAACTCTCTCTAGAATTTTCAAAATCCATGTCCACATGTTTACAATTTCACGTCAAAAAATTGCTAAAATTCCAGTTGAAATGTTTTCAAAGTCCCTTAAAAATTTTCCAATTTTTGTCCCAATTCTTCCCATTCCCATTGAAACTTTTCAAATCCCTCTCAAAATTGTTGAAATTCTCTTGAAGCTTTTAAAATTCTCTCTAGAATTTTCAAAATCCATGTCCACATGTTTACAATTTCACGTCAAAAAATGGCTAAAATTCCAGTTGAAATTTTTTCAAAGTCCCTTAAAAATTTTCCAATTTTTGTCCCAATTCTTCCCATTCCCATTGAAACTTTTCAAATCCCTCTCAAAATTGTTGAAATTCTGTTGAAGCTTTTAAAATTCTCTCTAGAATTTTCAAAATCCATGTCCACATGTTTACAATTTCACGTCAAAAAATTGCTAAAATTCCAGTTGAAATGTTTTCAAAGTCCCTTAAAAATTTTCCAATTTTTGTCCCAATTCTTCCCATTCCCATTGAAACTTTTCAAATCCCTCTCAAAATTGTTGAAATTCTGTTGAAGCTTTTAAAATTCTCTCTAGAATTTTCAAAATCCATGTCCACATGTTTACAATTTCACGTCAAAAAATGGCTAAAATTCCAGTTGAAATATTTTCAAAGTCCCTTAAAAATTTTCCAATTTTTGCCCCAATTCTTCCCATTCCCATTGAAACTTTTCAAATCCCTCTCAAAATTGTTGAAATTCTGTTGAAGCTTTTAAAATTCTCTCTAGAATTTTCAAAATCCATGTCCACATGTTTACAATTTCACGTCAAAAAATGGCTAAAATTCCAGTTGAAATTTTTTCAAAGTCCCTTAAAAATTTTCCAATTTTTGTCCCAATTCTTCCCATTCCCATTGAAACTTTCAAATCCCTCTCAAAATTGTTGAAATTCTCTTGAAGCTTTTAAAATTCTCTCTAGAATTTTCAAAATCCATGTCCACATGTTTACAATTTCACGTCAAAAAATTGCTAAAATTCCAGTTGAAATGTTTTCAAAGTCCCTTAAAAATTTTCCAATTTTTGTCCCAATTCTTCCCATTCCCATTGAAACTTTTCAAATCCCTCTCAAAATTGTTGAAATTCTGTTGAAGCTTTTAAAATTCTCTCTAGAATTTTCAAAATCCATGTCCACATGTTTACAATTTCACGTCAAAAAATGGCTAAAATTCCAGTTGAAATTTTTTCAAAGTCCCTTAAAAATTTTCCAATTTTTGTCCCAATTCTTCCCATTCCCATTGAAACTTTTCAAATCCCTCTCAAAAGTGTTGAAATTCTGTTGAAGCTTTTAAAATTCTCTCTAGAATTTTCAAAATCCATGTCCACATGTTTACAATTTCACGTCAAAAAATGGCTAAAATTCCAGTTGAAATTTTTTCAAAGTCCCTGAAAAATTTTCCAATTTTTGTCCCAATTCTTCCCATTCCCATTGAAACTTTTCAAATCCCTCTCAAAATTGTTGAAATTCTGTTGAAGCTTTTAAAATTCTCTCTAGAATTTTCAAAATCCATGTCCACATGTTTACAATTTCACGTCAAAAAATGGCTAAAATTCCAGTTGAAATTTTTTCAAAGTCCCTTAAAAATTTTCCAATTTTTGTCCCAATTCTTCCCATTCCCATTGAAACTTTTCAAATCCCTCTCAAAAGTGTTGAAATTCTGTTGAAGCTTTTAAAATTCTCTCTAGAATTTTCAAAATCCATGTCCACATGTTTACAATTTCACGTCAAAAAATGGCTAAAATTCCAGTTGAAATTTTTTCAAAGTCCCTGAAAAATTTTCCAATTTTTGTCCCAATTCTTCCCATTCCCATTGAAACTTTTCAAATCCCTCTCAAAATTGTTGAAATTCTGTTGAAGCTTTTAAAATTCTCTCTAGAATTTTCAAAATCCATGTCCACATGTTTACAATTTCACGTCAAAAATGGCTAAAATTCCAGTTGAAATTTTTTCAAAGTCCCTTAAAAATTTTCCAATTTTTGTCCCAATTCTTCCCATTCCCATTGAAACTTTTCAAATCCCTCTCAAAATTGTTGAAATTCTGTTGAAGCTTTTAAAATTCTCTCTAGAATTTTCAAAATCCATGTCCACATGTTTACAATTTCATGTAAAAAAATTGCCTAAATTCCAGCTGAAATTTTTTCAAAGTCCCTTAAAATTTTCCAATTTTTGTCCCAATTCTTCCCATTCCCATTGAAACTTTTCAAATCCCTCTCAAAATTGTTGAAATTCTGTTGAAGCTTTTAAAATTCTCTCTAGAATTTTCAAAATCCATGTCCACATGTTTACAATTTCACGTCAAAAAATTGCTAAAATTCCAGTTGAAATGTTTTCAAAGTCCCTTAAAAATTTTCCAATTTTTGTCCCAATTCTTCCCATTCCCATTGAAACTTTTCAAATCCCTCTCAAAATTGTTGAAATTCTGTTGAAGCTTTTAAAATTCTCTCTAGAATTTTCAAAATCCATGTCCACATGTTTACAATTTCACGTCAAAAAATGGCTAAAATTCCAGTTGAAATATTTTCAAAGTCCCTTAAAAATTTTCCAATTTTTGCCCCAATTCTTCCCATTCCCATTGAAACTTTTCAAATCCCTCTCCAAAGTGTTGAAATTCTGTTGAAGCTTTTAAAATTCTCTCTAGAATTTTCAAAATCCATGTCCACATGTTTACAATTTCACGTCAAAAAATGGCTAAAATTCCAGTTGAAATTTTTTCAAAGTCCCTTAAAAATTTTCCAATTTTTGTCCCAATTCTTCCCATTCCCATTGAAACTTTTCAAATCCCTCTCAAAATTGTTGAAATTCTGTTGAAGCTTTTAAAATTCTCTCTAGAATTTTCAAAATCCATGTCCACATGTTTACAATTTCACGTCAAAAAATGGCTAAAATTCCAGCTGAAATTTTTTCAAAGTCCCTTAAAAATTTTCCAATTTTTGTCCCAATTCTTCCCATTCCCATTGAAACTTTTCAAATCCCTCTCAAAAGTGTTGAAATTCTGTTGAAGCATTTAAAATTCTCTCTAGAATTTTCAAAATCCACTTCAACATGTTTACAATTTCACGTCAAAAAATGGCTAAAATTCCAGTTGAAATTTTTTCAAAGTCCCTGAAAAATTTTCCAATTTTTGTCCCAATTCTTCCCATTCCCATTGAAACTTTTCAAATCCCTCTCAAAATTGTTGAAATTCTGTTGAAGCTTTTAAAATTCTCTCTAGAATTTTCAAAATCCATGTCCACATGTTTACAATTTCACGTCAAAAAATGGCTAAAATTCCAGTTGAAATTTTTTCAAAGTCCCTTAAAAATTTTCCAATTTTTGTCCCAATTCTTCCCATTCCCATTGAAACTTTTCAAATCCCTCTCAAAAGTGTTGAAATTCTGTTGAAGCATTTAAAATTCTCTCTAGAATTTTCAAAATCCACTTCAACATGTTTACAATTTCACTTAAAAAAATGGCTAAAATTCCAGTTGAAATTTTTTCAAAGTCCCTTAAAAATTTTCCAATTTTTGTCCCAATTCTTCCCATTCCCATTGAAACTTTTCAAATCCCTCTCAAAATTGTTGAAATTCTGTTGAAGCTTTTAAAATTCTCTCTAGAATTTTCAAAATCCATGTCCACATGTTTACAATTTCACATCAAAAAATGGCTAAAATTCCAGTTGAAATTTTTTCAAAGTCCCTTAAAAATTTTCCAATTTTTGTCCCAATTCTTCCCATTCCCATTGAAACTTTTCAAATCCCTCTCAAAAGTGTTGAAATTCTGTTGAAGCTTTTAAAATTCTCTCTAGAATTTTCAAAATCCATGTCCACATGTTTACAATTTCACGTCAAAAAATGGCTAAAATTCCAGTTGAAATTTTTTCAAAGTCCCTTAAAAATTTTCCAATTTTTGTCCCAATTCTTCCCATTCCCATTGAAACTTTTCAAATCCCTCTCAAAATTGTTGAAATTCTGTTGAAGCTTTTAAAATTCTCTCTAGAATTTTCAAAATCCATGTCCACATGTTTACAATTTCACGTCAAAAAATTGCTAAAATTCCAGTTGAAATGTTTTCAAAGTCCCTTAAAAATTTTCCAATTTTTGTCCCAATTCTTCCCATTCCCATTGAAACTTTTCAAATCCCTCTCAAAATTGTTGAAATTCTGTTGAAGCTTTTAAAATTCTCTCTAGAATTTTCAAAATCCATGTCCACATGTTTACAATTTCACGTAACAAAATGGCTAAAATTCCAGTTGAAATTTTTTCAAAGTCCCTTAAAAATTTTCCAATTTTTGTCCCAATTCTTCCCATTCCCATTGAAACTTTTCAAATCCCTCTCAAAATTGTTGAAATTCTCTTGAAGCTTTTAAAATTCTCTCTAGAATTTTCAAAATCCATGGCCACATGTTTACAATTTCACGTCAAAAAATGGCTAAAATTCCAGTTGAAATTTTTTCAAAGTCCCTTAAAAATTTTCCAATTTTTGTCCCAATTCTTCCCATTCCCATTGAAACTTTTCAAATCCCTCTCAAAATTGTTGAAATTCTGTTGAAGCTTTTAAAATTCTCTCTAGAATTTTCAAAATCCATGTCCACATGTTTACAATTTCACGTCAAAAAATTGCTAAAATTCCAGTTGAAATGTTTTCAAAGTCCCTTAAAAATTTTCCAATTTTTGTCCCAATTCTTCCCATTCCCATTGAAACTTTTCAAATCCCTCTCAAAATTGTTGAAATTCTGTTGAAGCTTTTAAAATTCTCTCTAGAATTTTCAAAATCCATGTCCACATGTTTACAATTTCACGTCAAAAAATGGCTAAAATTCCAGTTGAAATATTTTCAAAGTCCCTTAAAAATTTTCCAATTTTTGCCCCAATTCTTCCCATTCCCATTGAAACTTTTCAAATCCCTCTCAAAATTGTTGAAATTCTGTTGAAGCTTTTAAAATTCTCTCTAGAATTTTCAAAATCCATGTCCACATGTTTACAATTTCACGTCAAAAAATGGCTAAAATTCCAGTTGAAATTTTTTCAAAGTCCCTTAAAAATTTTCCAATTTTTGTCCCAATTCTTCCCATTCCCATTGAAACTTTTCAAATCCCTCTCAAAATTGTTGAAATTCTGTTGAAGCTTTTAAAATTCTCTCTAGAATTTTCAAAATCCATGTCCACATGTTTACAATTTCACGTCAAAAAATTGCTAAAATTCCAGTTGAAATGTTTTCAAAGTCCCTTAAAAATTTTCCAATTTTTGTCCCAATTCTTCCCATTCCCATTGAAACTTTTCAAATCCCTCTCAAAATTGTTGAAATTCTGTTGAAGCTTTTAAAATTCTCTCTAGAATTTTCAAAATCCATGTCCACATGTTTACAATTTCACGTCAAAAAATGGCTAAAATTCCAGTTGAAATATTTTCAAAGTCCCTTAAAAATTTTCCAATTTTTGTCCCAATTCTTCCCATTCCCATTGAAACTTTTCAAATCCCTCTCAAAATTGTTGAAATTCTGTTGAAGCTTTTAAAATTCTCTCTAGAATTTTCAAAATCCATGTCCACATGTTTACAATTTCACGTCAAAAAATGGCTAAAATTCCAGTTGAAATTTTTTCAAAGTCCCTTAAAAATTTTCCAATTTTTGTCCCAATTCTTCCCATTCCCATTGAAACTTTTCAAATCCCTCTCAAAATTGTTGAAATTCTGTTGAAGCTTTTAAAATTCTCTCTAGAATTTTCAAAATCCATGTCCACATGTTTACAATTTCACGTCAAAAAATTGCTAAAATTCCAGTTGAAATGTTTTCAAAGTCCCTTAAAAATTTTCCAATTTTTGTCCCAATTCTTCCCATTCCCATTGAAACTTTTCAAATCCCTCTCAAAATTGTTGAAATTCTGTTGAAGCTTTTAAAATTCTCTCTAGAATTTTCAAAATCCATGTCCACATGTTTACAATTTCACGTCAAAAAATTGCTAAAATTCCAGTTGAAATGTTTTCAAAGTCCCTTAAAAATTTTCCAATTTTTGTCCCAATTCTTCCCATTCCCATTGAAACTTTTCAAATCCCTCTCAAAAGTGTTGAAATTCTGTTGAAGCTTTTAAAATTCTCTCTAGAATTTTCAAAATCCATGTCCACATGTTTACAATTTCATGTAAAAAAATTGCTAAAATTCCAGCTGAAATTTTTTCAAAGTCCCTTAAAAATTTTCCAATTTTTGTCCCAATTCTTCCCATTCCCATGGAAACTTTTCAAATCCCTCTCAAAATTGTTGAAATTCTGTTGAAGCTTTTAAAATTCTCTCTAGAATTTTCAAAATCCATGTCCACATGTTTACAATTTCACGTCAAAAAATTGCTAAAATTCCAGTTGAAATGTTTTCAAAGTCCCTTAAAAATTTTCCAATTTTTGTCCCAATTCTTCCCATTCCCATTGAAACTTTTCAAATCCCTCTCAAAATTGTTGAAATTCTCTTGAAGCTTTTAAAATTCTCTCTAGAATTTTCAAAATCCATGTCCACATGTTTACAATTTCACGTCAAAAAATGGCTAAAATTCCAGTTGAAATTTTTTCAAAGTCCCTTAAAAATTTTCCAATTTTTGTCCCAATTCTTCCCATTCCCATTGAAACTTTTCAAATCCCTCTCAAAATTGTTGAAATTCTGTTGAAGCTTTTAAAATTCTCTCTAGAATTTTCAAAATCCATGTCCACATGTTTACAATTTCACGTCAAAAAATTGCTAAAATTCCAGTTGAAATGTTTTCAAAGTCCCTTAAAAATTTTCCAATTTTTGTCCCAATTCTTCCCATTCCCATTGAAACTTTTCAAATCCCTCTCAAAATTGTTGAAATTCTGTTGAAGCTTTTAAAATTCTCTCTAGAATTTTCAAAATCCATGTCCACATGTTTACAATTTCACGTAACAAAATGGCTAAAATTCCAGTTGAAATTTTTTCAAAGTCCCTTAAAAATTTTCCAATTTTTGTCCCAATTCTTCCCATTCCCATTGAAACTTTTCAAATCCCTCTCAAAATTGTTGAAATTCTGTTGAAGCTTTTAAAATTCTCTCTAGAATTTTCAAAATCCATGTCCACATGTTTACAATTTCACGTCAAAAAATGGCTAAAATTCCAGTTGAAATTTTTTCAAAGTCCCTTAAAAATTTTCCAATTTTTGTCCCAATTCTTCCCATTCCCATTGAAACTTTTCAAATCCCTCTCAAAAGTGTTGAAATTCTGTTGAAGCTTTTAAAATTCTCTCTAGAATTTTCAAAATCCATGTCCACATGTTTACAATTTCATGTAAAAAAATTGCCTAAATTCCAGCTGAAATTTTTTAAAAGTCCCTTAAAAATTTTCCAATTTTTGTCCCAATTCTTCCCATTCCCATTGAAACTTTTCAAATCCCTCTCAAAATTGTTGAAATTCTCTTGAAGCTTTTAAAATTCTCTCTAGAATTTTCAAAATCCATGTCCACATGTTTACAATTTCACGTCAAAAAATGGCTAAAATTCCAGTTGAAATGTTTTCAAAGTCCCTTAAAAATTTTCCAATTTTTGTCCCAATTCTTCCCATTCCCATTGAAACTTTTCAAATCCCTCTCAAAATTGTTGAAATTCTGTTGAAGCTTTTAAAATTCTCTCTAGAATTTTCAAAATCCATGGCCACATGTTTACAATTTCACGTCAAAAAATGGCTAAAATTCCAGTTGAAATGTTTTCAAAGTCCCTTAAAAATTTTCCAATTTTTGTCCCAATTCTTCCCATTCCCATTGAAACTTTTCAAATCCCTCTCAAAATTGTTGAAATTCTGTTGAAGCTTTTAAAATTCTCTCTAGAATTTTCAAAATCCATGTCCACATGTTTACAATTTCACGTCAAAAAATGGCTAAAATTCCAGTTGAAATTTTTTCAAAGTCCCTTAAAAATTTTCCAATTTTTGTCCCAATTCTTCCCATTCCCATTGAAACTTTTCAAATCCCTCTCAAAATTGTTGAAATTCTCTTGAAGCTTTTAAAATTCTCTCTAGAATTTTCAAAATCCATGGCCACATGTTTACAATTTCACGTCAAAAAATGGCTAAAATTCCAGTTGAAATTTTTTCAAAGTCCCTTAAAAATTTTCCAATTTTTGTCCCAATTCTTCCCATTCCCATTGAAACTTTTCAAATCCCTCTCAAAATTGTTGAAATTCTGTTGAAGCTTTTAAAATTCTCTCTAGAATTTTCAAAATCCACTTCAACATGTTCACAATTTCACGGCAAAAAATGGCTAAAATTCCAGTTGAAATTTTTTCAAAGTCCCTTAAAAATTTTCCAATTTTTGTCCCAATTCTTCCCATTCCCATTGAAACTTTTCAAATCCCTCTCAAAATTGTTGAAATTCTGTTGAAGCTTTTAAAATTCTCTCTAGAATTTTCAAAATCCATGGCCACATGTTTACAATTTCACGTCAAAAAATTGCTAAAATTCCAGTTGAAATGTTTTCAAAGTCCCTTAAAAATTTTCCAATTTTTGTCCCAATTCTTCCCATTCCCATTGAAACTTTTCAAATCCCTCTCAAAATTGTTGAAATTCTGTTGAAGCTTTTAAAATTCTCTCTAGAATTTTCAAAATCCATGTCCACATGTTTACAATTTCACGTCAAAAAATGGCTAAAATTCCAGTTGAAATTTTTTCAAAGTCCCTTAAAAATTTTCCAATTTTTGTCCCAATTCTTCCCATTCCCATTGAAACTTTTCAAATCCCTCTCAAAAGTGTTGAAATTCTGTTGAAGCATTTAAAATTCTCTCTAGAATTTTCAAAATCCACTTCAACATGTTTACAATTTCACGTCAAAAAGTGGCTAAAATTCCAGTTGAAATTTTTTCAAAGTCCCTGAAAAATTTTCCAATTTTTGTCCCAATTCTTCCCATTCCCATTGAAACTTTTCAAATCCCTCTCAAAATTGTTGAAATTCTGTTGAAGCTTTTAAAATTCTCTCTAGAATTTTCAAAATCCATGTCCACATGTTTACAATTTCACGTCAAAAAATGGCTAAAATTCCAGTTGAAATTTTTTCAAAGTCCCTTAGAAATTTTCCAATTTTTGTCCCAATTCTTCCCATTCCCATTGAAACTTTTCAAATCCCTCTCAAAATTGTTGAAATTCTGTTGAAGCTTTTAAAATTCTCTCTAGAATTTTCAAAATCCATGTCCACATGTTTACAATTTCACGTCAAAAAATTGCTAAAATTCCAGTTGAAATGTTTTCAAAGTCCCTTAAAAATTTCCCAATTTTTGTCCCAATTCTTCCCATTCCCATTGAAACTTTTCAAATCCCTCTCAAAATTGTTGAAATTCTGTTGAAGCTTTTAAAATTCTCTCTAGAATTTTCAAAATCCATGTCCACATGTTTACAATTTCACGTCAAAAAATGGCTAAAATTCCAGTTGAAATTTTTTCAAAGTCCCTTAAAAATTTTCCAATTTTTGTCCCAATTCTTCCCATTCCCATTGAAACTTTTCAAATCCCTCTCAAAAGTGTTGAAATTCTGTTGAAGCTTTTAAAATTCTCTCTAGAATTTTCAAAATCCATGTCCACATGTTTACAATTTCACATCAAAAAATGGCTAAAATTCCAGTTGAAATTTTTTCAAAGTCCCTTAAAAATTTTCCAATTTTTGTCCCAATTCTTCCCATTCCCATTGAAACTTTTCAAATCCCTCTCAAAATTGTTGAAATTCTGTTGAAGCTTTTAAAATTCTCTCTAGAATTTTCAAAATCCACTTCAACATGTTCACAATTTCACGTCAAATAAAGGCTAAAATTCCAGTTGAAATTTTTTCAAAGTCCCTTAAAAATTTTCCAATTTTTGTCCCAATTCTTCCCATTCCCATTGAAACTTTTCAAATCCCTCTCAAAATTGTTGAAATTCTGTTGAAGCTTTTAAAATTCTCTCTAGAATTTTCAAAATCCATGGCCACATGTTTACAATTTCACATCAAAAAATTGCTAAAATTCCAGTTGAAATTTTTTCAAAGTCCCTTAAAAATTTTCCACTTTTTGTCCCAATTCTTCCCATTCCCATTGAAACTTTTCAAATCCCTCTCAAAATTGTTGAAATTCTGTTGAAGCTTTTAAAATTCTCTCTAGAATTTTCAAAATCCATGTCCACATGTTTACAATTTCACGTCAAAAAATGGCTAAAATTCCAGTTGAAATTTTTTCAAAGTCCCTTAAAAATTTTCCAATTTTTGTCCCAATTCTTCCCATTCCCATTGAAACTTTTCAAATCCCTCTCAAAAGTGTTGAAATTCTGTTGAAGCATTTAAAATTCTCTCTAGAATTTTCAAAATCCACTTCAACATGTTTACAATTTCACGTCAAAAAGTGGCTAAAATTCCAGTTGAAATTTTTTCAAAGTCCCTGAAAAATTTTCCAATTTTTGTCCCAATTCTTCCCATTCCCATTGAAACTTTTCAAATCCCTCTCAAAATTGTTGAAATTCTGTTGAAGCTTTTAAAATTCTCTCTAGAATTTTCAAAATCCATGTCCACATGTTTACAATTTCACGTCAAAAAATGGCTAAAATTCCAGTTGAAATTTTTTCAAAGTCCCTTAGAAATTTTCCAATTTTTGTCCCAATTCTTCCCATTCCCATTGAAACTTTTCAAATCCCTCTCAAAATTGTTGAAATTCTGTTGAAGCTTTTAAAATTCTCTCTAGAATTTTCAAAATCCATGTCCACATGTTTACAATTTCACGTCAAAAAATTGCTAAAATTCCAGTTGAAATGTTTTCAAAGTCCCTTAAAAATTTCCCAATTTTTGTCCCAATTCTTCCCATTCCCATTGAAACTTTTCAAATCCCTCTCAAAATTGTTGAAATTCTGTTGAAGCTTTTAAAATTCTCTCTAGAATTTTCAAAATCCATGTCCACATGTTTACAATTTCACGTCAAAAAATGGCTAAAATTCCAGTTGAAATTTTTTCAAAGTCCCTTAAAAATTTTCCAATTTTTGTCCCAATTCTTCCCATTCCCATTGAAACTTTTCAAATCCCTCTCAAAAGTGTTGAAATTCTGTTGAAGCTTTTAAAATTCTCTCTAGAATTTTCAAAATCCATGTCCACATGTTTACAATTTCACATCAAAAAATGGCTAAAATTCCAGTTGAAATTTTTTCAAAGTCCCTTAAAAATTTTCCAATTTTTGTCCCAATTCTTCCCATTCCCATTGAAACTTTTCAAATCCCTCTCAAAATTGTTGAAATTCTGTTGAAGCTTTTAAAATTCTCTCTAGAATTTTCAAAATCCACTTCAACATGTTCACAATTTCACGTCAAATAAAGGCTAAAATTCCAGTTGAAATTTTTTCAAAGTCCCTTAAAAATTTTCCAATTTTTGTCCCAATTCTTCCCATTCCCATTGAAACTTTTCAAATCCCTCTCAAAATTGTTGAAATTCTGTTGAAGCTTTTAAAATTCTCTCTAGAATTTTCAAAATCCATGGCCACATGTTTACAATTTCACATCAAAAAATTGCTAAAATTCCAGTTGAAATTTTTTCAAAGTCCCTTAAAAATTTTCCACTTTTTGTCCCAATTCTTCCCATTCCCATTGAAACTTTTCAAATCCCTCTCAAAATTGTTGAAATTCTGTTGAAGCTTTTAAAATTCTCTCTAGAATTTTCAAAATCCATGGCCACATGTTTACAATTTCACGTCAAAAAATGGCTAAAATTCCAGTTGAAATTTTTTCAAAGTCCCTTAAAAATTTTCCAATTTTTGTCCCAATTCTTCCCATTCCCATTGAAACTTTTCAAATCCCTCTCAAAAGTGTTGAAATTCTGTTGAAGCTTTTAAAATTCTCTCTAGAATTTTCAAAATCCATGTCCACATGTTTACAATTTCACGTCAAAAAATGGCTAAAATTCCAGTTGAAATTTTTTCAAAGTCCCTTAAAAATTTTCCAATTTTTGTCCCAATTCTTCCCATTCCCATTGAAACTTTTCAAATCCCTCTCAAAATTGTTGAAATTCTCTTGAAGCTTTTAAAATTCTCTCTAGAATTTTCAAAATCCATGTCCACATGTTTACAATTTCACGTCAAAAAATGGCTAAAATTCCAGTTGAAATTTTTTCAAAGTCCCTTAAAAATTTTCCAATTTTTGTCCCAATTCTTCCCATTCCCATTGAAACTTTTCAAATCCCTCTCAAAATTGTTGAAATTCTGTTGAAGCTTTTAAAATTCTCTCTAGAATTTTCAAAATCCATGTCCACATGTTTACAATTTCACGTCAAAAAATGGCTAAAATTCCAGTTGAAATTTTTTCAAAGTCCCTTCAAAATTTTCCAATTTTTGTCCCAATTCTTCCCATTCCCATTGAAACTTTTCAAATCCCTCTCAAAAGTGTTGAAATTCTGTTGAAGCTTTTAAAATTCTCTCTAGAATTTTCAAAATCCATGTCCACATGTTTACAATTTCACGTCAAAAAATGGCTAAAAATCCAGTTGAAATTTTTTCAAAGTCCCTGAAAAATTTTCCAATTTTTGTCCCAATTCTTCCCATTCCCATTGAAACTTTTCAAATCCCTCTCAAAATTGTTGAAATTCTGTTGAAGCTTTTAAAATTCTCTCTAGAATTTTCAAAATCCATGTCCACATGTTTACAATTTCACGTCAAAAAATTGCTAAAATTCCAGTTGAAATTTTTTCAAAGTCCCTTAAAAATTTTCCAATTTTTGTCCCAATTCTTCCCATTCCCATTGAAACTTTTCAAATCCCTCTCATAATTGTTGAAATTCTGTTGAAGCTTTTAAAATTCTCTCTAGAATTTTCAAAATCCATGTCCACATGTTTACAATTTCACGTCAAAAAATGGCTAAAATTCCAGTTGAAATTTTTTCAAAGTCCCTTAAAAATTTTCCAATTTTTGTCCCAATTCTTCCCATTCCCATTGAAACTTTTCAAATCCCTCTCAAAATTGTTGAAATTCTGTTGAAGCTTTTAAAAGTCTCTCTAGAATTTTCAAAATCCATGTCCACATGTTTACAATTTCACGTCAAAAAATGGCTAAAATTCCAGTTGAAATATTTTCAAAGTCCCTTAAAAATTTTCCAATTTTTGTCCCAATTCTTCCCATTCCCATTGAAACTTTTCAAATCCCTCTCAAAAGTGTTGAAATTCTGTTGAAGCTTTTAAAATTCTCTCTAGAATTTTCAAAATCCATGTCCACATGTTTACAATTTCACGTCAAAAAATAGCTAAAATTCCAGTTGAAATTTTTTCAAAGTCCCTTAAAAATTTTCCAATTTTTGTCCCAATTCTTCCCATTCCCATTGAAACTTTTCAAATCCCTCTCAAAATTGTTGAAATTCTGTTGAAGCTTTTAAAATTCTCTCTAGAATTTTCAAAATCCATGTCCACATGTTTACAATTTCACGTCAAAAAATGGCTAAAATTCCAGTTGAAATTTTTTCAAAGTCCCTTAAAAATTTTCCAATTTTTGTCCCAATTCTTCCCATTCCCATTGAAACTTTTCAAATCCCTCTCAAAATTGTTGAAATTCTGTTGAAGCTTTTAAAATTCTCTCTAGAATTTTCAAAATCCATGTCCACATGTTTACAATTTCACGTCAAAAAATGGCTAAAATTCCAGTTGAAATTTTTTCAAAGTCCCTTAAAAATTTTCCAATTTTTGTCCCAATTCTTCCCATTCCCATTGAAACTTTTCAAATCCCTCTCAAAATTGTTGAAATTCTGTTGAAGCTTTTAAAATTCTCTCTAGAATTTTCAAAATCCATGTCCACATGTTTACAATTTCACGTCAAAAAATGGCTAAAATTCCAGTTGAAATTTTTTCAAAGTCCCTTAAAAATTTTCCAATTTTTGTCCCAATTCTTCCCATTCCCATTGAAACTTTTCAAATCCCTCTCAAAAGTGTTGAAATTCTGTTGAAGCATTTAAAATTCTCTCTAGAATTTTCAAAATCCATGTCCACATGTTTACAATTTCACGTCAAAAAATGGCTAAAATTCCAGTTGAAATTTTTTCAAAGTCCCTGAAAAATTTTCCAATTTTTGTCCCAATTCTTCCCATTCCCATTGAAACTTTTCAAATCCCTCTCAAAATTGTTGAAATTCTGTTGAAGCTTTTAAAATTCTCTCTAGAATTTTCAAAATCCATGTCCACATGTTTACAATTTCACGTCAAAAAATGGCTAAAATTCCAGTTGAAATTTTTTCAAAGTCCCTTAAAAATTTTCCAATTTTTGTCCCAATTCTTCCCATTCCCATTGAAACTTTTCAAATCCCTCTCAAAAGTGTTGAAATTCTGTTGAAGCTTTTAAAATTCTCTCTAGAATTTTCAAAATCCATGTCCACATGTTTACAATTTCATGTAAAAAAATTGCTAAAATTCCAGCTGAAATTTTTTCAAAGTCCCTTAAAAATTTTCCAATTTTTGTCCCAATTCTTCCCATTCCCATTGAAACTTTTCAAATCCCTCTCAAAATTGTTGAAATTCTGTTGAAGCTTTTAAAATTCTCTCTAGAATTTTCAAAATCCATGTCCACATGTTTACAATTTCACGTCAAAAAATTGCTAAAATTCCAGTTGAAATGTTTTCAAAGTCCCTTAAAAATTTTCCAATTTTTGTCCCAATTCTTCCCATTCCCATTGAAACTTTTCAAATCCCTCTCAAAATTGTTGAAATTCTGTTGAAGCTTTTAAAATTCTCTCTAGAATTTTCAAAATCCATGTCCACATGTTTACAAGTTCACGTCCAAAAATGGCTAAAATTCCAGCTGAAATTTTTTCAAAGTCCCTTAAAAATTTTCCGATTTTTGTCCCAATTCTTCCCATTCCCATTGAAACTTTTCAAATCCCTCTCAAAATTGTTGAAATTCTGTTAAAGCTTTTAAAATTCTCTCTAGAATTTTCAAAATCCATGTCCACATGTTTACAATTTCACGTCAAAAAATTGCTAAAATTCCAGTTGAAATGTTTTCAAAGTCCCTTAAAAATTTTCCAATTTTTGTCCCAATTCTTCCCATTCCCATTGAAACTTTTCAAATCCCTCTCAAAATTGTTGAAATTCTGTTGAAGCTTTTAAAATTCTCTCTAGAATTTTCAAAATCCATGTCCACATGTTTACAATTTCACGTCAAAAAATGGCTAAAATTCCAGTTGAAATATTTTCAAAGTCCCTTAAAAATTTTCCAATTTTTGTCCCAATTCTTCCCATTCCCATTGAAACTTTTCAAATCCCTCTCAAAATTGTTGAAATTCTGTTGAAGCTTTTAAAATTCTCTCTAGAATTTTCAAAATCCATGTCCACATGTTTACAATTTCACATAAAAAAATGGCTAAAATTCCAGTTGAAATTTTTTCAAAGTCCCTGAAAAATTTTCCAATTTTTGTCCCAATTCTTCCCATTCCCATTGAAACTTTTCAAATCCCTCTCAAAATTGTTGAAATTCTGTTGAAGCTTTTAAAATTCTCTCTAGAATTTTCAAAATCCATGTCCACATGTTTACAATTTCACGTCAAAAAATGGCTAAAATTCCAGTTGAAATTTTTTCAAAGTCCCTTAAAAATTTTCCAATTTTTGTCCCAATTCTTCCCATTCCCATTGAAACTTTTCAAATCCCTCTCAAAATTGTTGAAATTCTGTTGAAGCTTTTAAAATTCTCTCTAGAATTTTCAAAATCCATGTCCACATGTTTACAATTTCACGTCAAAAAATGGCTAAAATTCCAGTTGAAATTTTTTCAAAGTCCCTTAAAAATTTTCCTATTTTTGTCCCAATTCTTCCCATTCCCATTGAAACTTTTCAAATCCCTCTCAAAAGTGTTGAAATTCTGTTGAAGCTTTTAAAATTCTCTCTAGAATTTTCAAAATCCATGTCCACATGTTTACAATTTCACGTCAAAAAATAGCTAAAATTCCAGTTGAAATTTTTTCAAAGTCCCTTCAAAATTTTCCAATTTTTGTCCCAATTCTTCCCATTCCCATTGAAACTTTTCAAATCCCTCTCAAAATTGTTGAAATTCTGTTGAAGCTTTTAAAATTCTCTCTAGAATTTTCAAAATCCATGGCCACATGTTTACAATTTCACGTAAAAAAAATGGCTAAAATTCCAGTTGAAATTTTTTCAAAGTCCCTTAAAAATTTTCCAATTTTTGTCCCAATTCTTCCCATTCCCATTGAAACTTTTCAAATCCCTCTCAGAATTGTTGAAATTCTGTTGAAGCTTTTAAAATTCTCTCTAGAATTTTCAAAATCCATGTCCACATGTTTACAATTTCACATAAAAAAATGGCTAAAATTCCAGTTGAAATTTTTTCAAAGTCCCTTAAAAATTTTCCAATTTTTGCCCCAATTCTTCCCATTCCCATTGAAACTTTTCAAATCCCTCTCAAAATTGTTGAAAACCTGTTGAAGCTTTTAAAATTCTCTCTAGAGTTTTCAAAATCCACTTCAACATGTTTACAATTTCACGTCAAAAAATGGCTAAAATTCCAGTTGAAATTTTTTCAAAGTCCCTTAAAAATTTTCCAATTTTTGTCCCAATTCTTCCCATTCCCATTGAAACTTTTCAAATCCCTCTCAAAATTGTTGAAATTCTGTTAAAGCTTTTAAAATTCTCTCTAGAATTTTCAAAATCCATGTCCACATGTTTACAATTTCACGTCAAAAAAATTGCTAAAATTCCAGTTGAAATTTTTTCAAAGTCCCTTAAAAATTTTACAATTTTTGTCCCAATTCTTCCCATTCCCATTGAAACTTTTCAAATCCCTCTCAAAATTGTTGAAATTCTCTTGAAGCTTTTAAAATTCTCTCTAGAATTTTCAAAATCCATGTCCACATGTTTACAATTTCACGTCAAAAAATTGCTAAAATTCCAGTTGAAATTTTTTCAAAGTCCCTTAAAAATTTTCCAATTTTTGTCCCAATTCTTCCCATTCCCATTGAAACTTTTCAAATCCCTCTCAAAAGTGTTGAAATTCTGTTGAAGCATTTAAAATTCTCTCTAGAATTTTCAAAATCCACTTCAACATGTTTACAATTTCACGTAAAAAAATGGCTAAAATTCCAGTTGAAATTTTTTCAAAGTCCCTTAAAAATTTTCCAATTTTTGTCCCAATTCTTCCCATTCCCATTGAAACTTTTCAAATCCCTCTCAAAATGGTAGAAATTCTGTTGAAGCTTTTAAAATTCTCTCTAGAATTTTCAAAATCCATGTCCACATGTTTATAATTTCACGTCAAAAAATTGCTAAAATTCCAGCTGAAATTTTTTCAAAGTCCCTTAAAAATTTTCCGATTTTTTTCCCAATTCTTCCCATTCCCATTGAAACTTTTCAAATCCCTCTCAAAATTGTGGAAATTCTGTTGAAGCTTTTAAAATTCTCTCTAGAATTTTCAAAATCCATGTCCACATGTTTACAATTTCATGTAAAAAAATTGCTAAAATTCCAGCTGAAATTTTTTCAAAGTCCCTTAAAAATTTTCCAATTTTTGTCCCAATTCTTCCCATTCCCATTGAAACTTTTCAAATCCCTCTCAAAATTGTTGAAATTCTGTTGAAGCTTTTAAAATTCTCTCTAGAATTTTCAAAATCCATGGCCACATGTTTACAATTTCACGTCAAAAAATGGCTAAAATTCCAGTTGAAATTTTTTCAAAGTCCCTTAAAAATTTTCCAATTTTTGTCCCAATTCTTCCCATTCCCATTGAAACTTTTCAAATCCCTCTCAAAATTGTTGAAATTCTCTTGAAGCTTTTAAAATTCTCTCTAGAATTTTCAAAATCCATGGCCACATGTTTACAATTTCATGTAAAAAAATGGCTAAAATTCCAGTTGAAATTTTTTCAAAGTCCCTTAAAAATTTTCCAATTTTTGTCCCAATTCTTCCCATTCCCATTGAAACTTTTCAAATCCCTCTCAAAATTGTTGAAATTCTGTTGAAGCTTTTAAAATTCTCTCTAGAATTTTCAAAATCCATGTCCACATGTTTACAATTTCATGTAAAAAAATTGCTAAAATTCCAGTTGAAATTTTTTCAAAGTCCCTTAAAAATTTTACAATTTTTGTCCCAATTCTTCCCATTCCCATTGAAACTTTTCTAATCCCTCTCAAAATTGTTGAAATTCTGTTGAAGCTTTTAAAATTCTCTCTAGAATTTTCAAAATCCATGTCCACATGTTTACAATTTCACGTCAAAAAATGGCTAAAATTCCAGTTGAAATTTTTTCAAAGTCCCTTAAAAATTTTCCAATTTTTGTCCCAATTCTTCCCATTCCCATTGAAACTTTTCAAATCCCTCTCAAAAGTGTTGAAATTCTGTTGAAGCATTTAAAATTCTCTCTAGAATTTTCAAAATCCACTTCAACATGTTTACAATTTCACGTCAAAAAATGGCTAAAATTCCAGTTGAAATTTTTTCAAAGTCCCTTAAAAATTTTCCAATTTTTGTCCCAATTCTTCCCATTCCCATTGAAACTTTTCAAATCCCTCTCAAAATTGTTGAAATTCTGTTGAAGCTTTTAAAATTCTCTCTAGAATTTTCAAAATCCATGTCCACATGTTTACAATTTCACGTCAAAAAATGGCTAAAATTCCAGTTGAAATTTTTTCAAAGTCCCTTAAAAATTTTCCAATTTTTGTCCCAATTCTTCCCATTCCCATTGAAACTTTTCAAATCCCTCTCAAAATTGTTGAAATTCTCTTGAAGCTTTTAAAATTCTCTCTAGAATTTTCAAAATCCATGTCCACATGTTTACAATTTCACGTCAAAAAATGGCTAAAATTCCAGTTGAAATGTTTTCAAAGTCCCTTAAAAATTTTCCAATTTTTGTCCCAATTCTTCCCATTCCCATTGAAACTTTTCAAATCCCTCTCAAAATTGTTGAAATTCTGTTGAAGCTTTTAAAATTCTCTCTAGAATTTTCAAAATCCATGTCCACATGTTTACAATTTCACGTCAAAAAATTGCTAAAATTCCAGTTGAAATGTTTTCAAAGTCCCTTAAAAATTTTCCAATTTTTGTCCCAATTCTTCCCATTCCCATTGAAACTTTTCAAATCCCTCTCAAAAGTGTTGAAATTCTGTTGAAGCTTTTAAAATTCTCTCTAGAATTTTCAAAATCCATGTCCACATGTTTACAATTTCACGTCAAAAAATGGCTAAAATTCCAGTTGAAATTTTTTCAAAGTCCCTTAAAAATTTTCCAATTTTTGTCCCAATTCTTCCCATTCCCATTGAAACTTTTCAAATCCCTCTCAAAATTGTTGAAATTCTGTTGAAGCATTTAAAATTCTCTCGAGAATTTTCAAAATCCATGTCCACATGTTTACAATTTCACGTCAAAAAATGGCTAAAATTCCAGTTGAAATTTTTTCAAAGTCCCTTAAAAATTTTCCAATTTTTGTCCCAATTCTTCCCATTCCCAGTGAAACTTTTCAAATCCCTCTCAAAATTGTTGAAATTCTGTTGAAGCTTTTAAAATTCTCTCTAGAATTTTCAAAATCCATGTCCACATGTTTACAATTTCACGTCAAAAAATGGCTAAAATTCCAGTTGAAATTTTTTCAAAGTCCCTTAAAAATTTTCTAATTTTTGTCCCAATTCTTCCCATTCCCATTGAAACTTTTCAAATCCCTCTCAAAATTGTTGAAATTCTGTTGAAGCTTTTAAAATTCTCTCTAGAATTTTCAAAATCCATGTCCACATGTTTACAATTTCATGTAAAAAAATTGCTAAAATTCCAGCTGAAATTTTTTCAAAGTCCCTTAAAAATTTTCCAATTTTTGTCCCAATTCTTCCCATTCCCATTGAAACTTTTCAAATCCCTCTCAAAATTGTTGAAATTCTGTTGAAGCTTTTAAAATTCTCTCTAGAATTTTCAAAATCCATGTCCACATGTTTACAATTTCACGTCAAAAAATGGCTAAAATTCCAGTTGAAATTTTTTCAAAGTCCCTTAAAAATTTTCCAATTTTTGTCCCAATTCTTCCCATTCCCATTGAAACTTTTCAAATCCCTCTCAAAATTGTTGAAATTCTGTTGAAGCTTTTAAAATTCTCTCTAGAATTTTCAAAATCCATGTCCACATGTTTACAATTTCACGTCAAAAAATGGCTAAAATTCCAGTTGAAATTTTTTCAAAGTCCCTTCAAAATTTTCCAATTTTTGTCCCAATTCTTCCCATTCCCATTGAATCTTTTCAAATCCCTCTCAAAAGTGTTGAAATTCTGTTGAAGCTTTTAAAATTCTCTCTAGAATTTTCAAAATCCATGTCCACATGTTTACAATTTCACGTCAAAAAATGGCTAAAATTCCAGTTGAAATTTTTTCAAAGTCCCTTAAAAATTTTCCAATTTTTGTCCCAATTCTTCCCATTCCCATTGAAACTTTTCAAATCCCTCTCAAAATTGTTGAAATTCTGTTGAAGCTTTTAAAATTCTCTCTAGAATTTTCAAAATCCATGTCCACATGTTTACAATTTCACGTCAAAAAATGGCTAAAATTCCAGTTGAAATTTTTTCAAAGTCCCTTAAAAATTTTCCAATTTTTGTCCCAATTCTTCCCATTCCCATTGAAACTTTTCAAATCCCTCTCAAAAGTGTTGAAATTCTGTTGAAGCATTTAAAATTCTCTCTAGAATTTTCAAAATCCACTTCAACATGTTTACAATTTCACGTCAAAAAATGGCTAAAATTCCAGTTGAAATTTTTTCAAAGTCCCTTAAAAATTTTCCAATTTTTGTCCCAATTCTTCCCATTCCCATTGAAACTTTTCAAATCCCTCTCAAAATTGTTGAAATTCTGTTGAAGCTTTTAAAATTCTCTCTAGAATTTTCAAAATCCATGTCCACATGTTTACAATTTCACGTCAAAAAATGGCTAAAATTCCAGTTGAAATTTTTTCAAAGTCCCTTAAAAATTTTCCAATTTTTGTCCCAATTCTTCCCATTCCCATTGAAACTTTTCAAATCCCTCTCAAAATTGTTGAAATTCTCTTGAAGCTTTTAAAATTCTCTCTAGAATTTTCAAAATCCATGTCCACATGTTTACAATTTCACGTCAAAAAATGGCTAAAATTCCAGTTGAAATGTTTTCAAAGTCCCTTAAAAATTTTCCAATTTTTGTCCCAATTCTTCCCATTCCCATTGAAACTTTTCAAATCCCTCTCAAAATTGTTGAAATTCTGTTGAAGCTTTTAAAATTCTCTCTAGAATTTTCAAAATCCATGTCCACATGTTTACAATTTCACGTCAAAAAATTGCTAAAATTCCAGTTGAAATGTTTTCAAAGTCCCTTAAAAATTTTCCAATTTTTGTCCCAATTCTTCCCATTCCCATTGAAACTTTTCAAATCCCTCTCAAAAGTGTTGAAATTCTGTTGAAGCTTTTAAAATTCTCTCTAGAATTTTCAAAATCCATGTCCACATGTTTACAATTTCACGTCAAAAAATGGCTAAAATTCCAGCTGAAATTTTTTCAAAGTCCCTTAAAAATTTTCCAATTTTTGTCCCAATTCTTCCCATTCCCATTGAAACTTTTCAAATCCCTCTCAAAATTGTTGAAATTCTGTTGAAGCATTTAAAATTCTCTCGAGAATTTTCAAAATCCATGTCCACATGTTTACAATTTCACGTCAAAAAATGGCTAAAATTCCAGTTGAAATTTTTTCAAAGTCCCTTAAAAATTTTCCAATTTTTGTCCCAATTCTTCCCATTCCCATTGAAACTTTTCAAATCCCTCTCAAAATTGTTGAAATTCTGTTGAAGCTTTTAAAATTCTCTCTAGAATTTTCAAAATCCATGTCCACATGTTTACAATTTCACGTCAAAAAATGGCTAAAATTCCAGTTGAAATTTTTTCAAAGTCCCTTAAAAATTTTCTAATTTTTGTCCCAATTCTTCCCATTCCCATTGAAACTTTTCAAATCCCTCTCAAAATTGTTGAAATTCTGTTGAAGCTTTTAAAATTCTCTCTAGAATTTTCAAAATCCATGTCCACATGTTTACAATTTCATGTAAAAAAATTGCTAAAATTCCAGCTGAAATTTTTTCAAAGTCCCTTAAAAATTTTCCAATTTTTGTCCCAATTCTTCCCATTCCCATTGAAACTTTTCAAATCCCTCTCAAAATTGTTGAAATTCTGTTGAAGCTTTTAAAATTCTCTCTAGAATTTTCAAAATCCATGTCCACATGTTTACAATTTCACGTCAAAAAATGGCTAAAATTCCAGTTGAAATTTTTTCAAAGTCCCTTAAAAATTTTCCAATTTTTGTCCCAATTCTTCCCATTCCCATTGAAACTTTTCAAATCCCTCTCAAAATTGTTGAAATTCTGTTGAAGCTTTTAAAATTCTCTCTAGAATTTTCAAAATCCATGGCCACATGTTTACAATTTCACGTCAAAAAATGGCTAAAATTCCAGTTGAAATTTTTTCAAAGTCCCTTAAAAATTTTCCAATTTTTGTCCCAATTCTTCCCATTCCCATTGAATCTTTTCAAATCCCTCTCAAAAGTGTTGAAATTCTGTTGAAGCTTTTAAAATTCTCTCTAGAATTTTCAAAATCCATGTCCACATGTTTACAATTTCACGTCAAAAAATGGCTAAAATTCCAGTTGAAATTTTTTCAAAGTCCCTTAAAAATTTTCCAATTTTTGTCCCAATTCTTCCCATTCCCATTGAATCTTTTCAAATCCCTCTCAAAAGTGTTGAAATTCTGTTGAAGCTTTTAAAATTCTCTCTAGAATTTTCAAAATCCATGTCCACATGTTTACAATTTCACGTCAAAAAATGGCTAAAATTCCAGTTGAAATTTTTTCAAAGTCCCTTAAAAATTTTCCAATTTTTGTCCCAATTCTTCCCATTCCCATTGAAACTTTTCAAATCCCTCTCAAAATTGTTGAAATTCTGTTGAAGCTTTTAAAATTCTCTCTAGAATTTTCAAAATCCATGTCCACATGTTTACAATTTCACGTCAAAAAATGGCTAAAATTCCAGTTGAAATTTTTTCAAAGTCCCTTAAAAATTTTCCAATTTTTGTCCCAATTCTTCCCATTCCCATTGAAACTTTTCAAATCCCTCTCAAAATTGTTGAAATTCTCTTGAAGCTTTTAAAATTCTCTCTAGAATTTTCAAAATCCATGGCCACATGTTTACAATTTCACGTCAAAAAATTGCTAAAATTCCAGTTGAAATTTTTTCAAAGTCCCTTAAAAATTTTCCACTTTTTGTCCCAATTCTTCCCATTCCCATTGAAACTTTTCAAATCCCTCTCAAAATTGTTGAAATTCTGTTGAAGCTTTTAAAATTCTCTCTAGAATTTTCAAAATCCATGTCCACATGTTTACAATTTCACGTCAAAAAATGGCTAAAATTCCAGTTGAAATGTTTTCAAAGTCCCTTAAAAATTTTCCAATTTTTGTCCCAATTCTTCCCATTCCCATTGAAACTTTTCAAATCCCTCTCAAAATTGTTGAAATTCTGTTGAAGCTTTTAAAATTCTCTCTAGAATTTTCAAAATCCATGTCCACATGTTTACAATTTCACGTCAAAAAATGGCTAAAATTCCAGTTGAAATTTTTTCAAAGTCCCTTAAAAATTTTCCAATTTTTGTCCCAATTCTTCCCATTCCCATTGAAACTTTTCAAATCCCTCTCAAAATTGTTGAAATTCTGTTGAAGCTTTTAAAATTCTCTCTAGAATTTTCAAAATCCATGTCCACATGTTTACAATTTCACGTCAAAAAATGGCTAAAATTCCAGTTGAAATTTTTTCAAAGTCCCTTAAAAATTTTCCAATTTTTGTCCCAATTCTTCCCATTCCCATTGAAACTTTTCAAATCCCTCTCAAAAGTGTTGAAATTCTGTTGAAGCATTTAAAATTCTCTCTAGAATTTTCAAAATCCACTTCAACATGTTTACAATTTCACTTAAAAAAATGGCTAAAATTCCAGTTGAAATTTTTTCAAAGTCCCTTAAAAATTTTCCAATTTTTGTCCCAATTCTTCCCATTCCCATTGAAACTTTTCAAATCCCTCTCAAAAGTGTTGAAATTCTGTTGAAGCATTTAAAATTCTCTCTAGAATTTTCAAAATCCATGTCCACATGTTTACAATTTCACGTCAAAAAATGGCTAAAATTCCAGTTGAAATTTTTTCAAAGTCCCTTAAAAATTTTCCAATTTTTGTCCCAATTCTTCCCATTCCCAGTGAAACTTTTCAAATCCCTCTCAAAATTGTTGAAATTCTGTTGAAGCTTTTAAAATTCTCTCTAGAATTTTCAAAATCCATGTCCACATGTTTACAATTTCATGTAAAAAAATTGCTAAAATTCCAGCTGAAATTTTTTCAAAGTCCCTTAAAAATTTTCCAATTTTTGTCCCAATTCTTCCCATTCCCATTGAAACTTTTCAAATCCCTCTCAAAATTGTTGAAATTCTGTTGAAGCTTTTAAAATTCTCTCTAGAATTTTCAAAATCCATGTCCACATGTTTACAATTTCACGTCAAAAAATTGCTAAAATTCCAGTTGAAATGTTTTCAAAGTCCCTTAAAAATTTTCCAATTTTTGTCCCAATTCTTCCCATTCCCATTGAAACTTTTCAAATCCCTCTCAAAATTGTTGAAATTCTGTTGAAGCTTTTAAAATTCTCTCTAGAATTTTCAAAATCCATGTCCACATGTTTACAATTTCACGTCAAAAAATGGCTAAAATTCCAGTTGAAATTTTTTCAAAGTCCCTTAAAAATTTTCCAATTTTTGTCCCAATTCTTCCCATTCCCATTGAAACTTTTCAAATCCCTCTCAAAATTGTTGAAATTCTGTTAAAGCTTTTAAAATTCTCTCTAGAATTTTCAAAATCCATGTCCACATGTTTACAATTTCACGTCAAAAAATGGCTAAAATTCCAGTTGAAATGTTTTCAAAGTCCCTTAAAAATTTTCCAATTTTTGTCCCAATTCTTCCCATTCCCATTGAAACTTTTCAAATCCCTCTCAAAATTGTTGAAATTCTGTTGAAGCTTTTAAAATTCTCTCTAGAATTTTCAAAATCCATGTCCACATGTTTACAATTTCACGTCAAAAAATGGCTAAAATTCCAGTTGAAATATTTTCAAAGTCCCTTAAAAATTTTCCAATTTTTGTCCCAATTCTTCCCATTCCCATTGAAACTTTTCAAATCCCTCTCAAAATTGTTGAAATTCTGTTGAAGCTTTTAAAATTCTCTCTAGAATTTTCAAAATCCACTTCAACATGTTTACAATTTCACGTCAAAAAATGGCTAAAATTCCAGTTGAAATTTTTTCAAAGTCCCTTAAAAATTTTCCAATTTTTGTCCCAATTCTTCCCATTCCCATTGAAACTTTTCAAATCCCTCTCAAAAGTGTTGAAATTCTGTTGAAGCTTTTAAAATTCTCTCTAGAATTTTCAAAATCCATGTCCACATGTTTACAATTTCACGTCAAAAAATGGCTAAAATTCCAGTTGAAATTTTTTCAAAGTCCCTTAAAAATTTTCCAATTTTTGTCCCAATTCTTCCCATTCCCATTGAAACTTTTCAAATCCCTCTCAAAATTGTTGAAATTCTGTTGAAGCTTTTAAAATTCTCTCTAGAATTTTCAAAATCCATGTCCACATGTTTACAATTTCATGTAAAAAAATTGCTAAAATTCCAGCTGAAATTTTTTCAAAGTCCCTTAGAAATTTTCCAATTTTTGTCCCAATTCTTCCCATTCCCATTGAAACTTTTCAAATCCCTCTCAAAATTGTTGAAATTCTGTTGAAGCTTTTAAAATTCTCTCTAGAATTTTCAAAATCCATGTCCACATGTTTACAATTTCACGTCAAAAAATTGCTAAAATTCCAGTTGAAATGTTTTCAAAGTCCCTTAAAAATTTTCCAATTTTTGTCCCAATTCTTCCCATTCCCATTGAAACTTTTCAAATCCCTCTCAAAATTGTTGAAATTCTGTTGAAGCTTTTAAAATTCTCTCTAGAATTTTCAAAATCCATGTCCACATGTTTACAATTTCACGTCAAAAAATGGCTAAAATTCCAGTTGAAATTTTTTCAAAGTCCCTTAAAAATTTTCCAATTTTTGTCCCAATTCTTCCCATTCCCATTGAAACTTTTCAAATCCCTCTCAAAATTGTTGAAATTCTGTTAAAGCTTTTAAAATTCTCTCTAGAATTTTCAAAATCCATGTCCACATGTTTACAATTTCACGTCAAAAAATGGCTAAAATTCCAGTTGAAATGTTTTCAAAGTCCCTTAAAAATTTTCCAATTTTTGTCCCAATTCTTCCCATTCCCATTGAAACTTTTCAAATCCCTCTCAAAATTGTTGAAATTCTGTTGAAGCTTTTAAAATTCTCTCTAGAATTTTCAAAATCCATGTCCACATGTTTACAATTTCACGTCAAAAAATGGCTAAAATTCCAGTTGAAATTTTTTCAAAGTCCCTTCAAAATTTTCCAATTTTTGTCCCAATTCTTCCCATTCCCATTGAAACTTTTCAAATCCCTCTCAAAATTGTTGAAATTCTGTTGAAGCTTTTAAAATTCTCTCTAGAATTTTCAAAATCCATGGCCACACGTTTACAATTTCACGTAAAAAAAATGGCTAAAATTCCAGTTGAAATTTTTTCAAAGTCCCTTAAAAATTTTCCAATTTTTGTCCCAATTCTTCCCATTCCCATTGAAACTTTTCAAATCCCTCTCAAAATTGTTGAAATTCTGTTGAAGCTTTTAAAATTCTCTCTAGAATTTTCAAAATCCATGGCCACATGTTTACAATTTCACGTCAAAAAATGGCTAAAATTCCAGTTGAAATTTTTTCAAAGTCCCTTAAAAATTTTCCAATTTTTGTCCCAATTCTTCCCATTCCCATTGAATCTTTTCAAATCCCTCTCAAAAGTGTTGAAATTCTGTTGAAGCTTTTAAAATTCTCTCTAGAATTTTCAAAATCCATGTCCACATGTTTACAATTTCACGTCAAAAAATGGCTAAAATTCCAGTTGAAATTTTTTCAAAGTCCCTTAAAAATTTTCCAATTTTTGTCCCAATTCTTCCCATTCCCATTGAATCTTTTCAAATCCCTCTCAAAAGTGTTGAAATTCTGTTGAAGCTTTTAAAATTCTCTCTAGAATTTTCAAAATCCATGTCCACATGTTTACAATTTCACGTCAAAAAATGGCTAAAATTCCAGTTGAAATTTTTTCAAAGTCCCTTAAAAATTTTCCAATTTTTGTCCCAATTCTTCCCATTCCCATTGAAACTTTTCAAATCCCTCTCAAAATTGTTGAAATTCTGTTGAAGCTTTTAAAATTCTCTCTAGAATTTTCAAAATCCATGTCCACATGTTTACAATTTCACGTCAAAAAATGGCTAAAATTCCAGTTGAAATTTTTTCAAAGTCCCTTAAAAATTTTCCAATTTTTGTCCCAATTCTTCCCATTCCCATTGAAACTTTTCAAATCCCTCTCAAAATTGTTGAAATTCTCTTGAAGCTTTTAAAATTCTCTCTAGAATTTTCAAAATCCATGGCCACATGTTTACAATTTCACGTCAAAAAATTGCTAAAATTCCAGTTGAAATTTTTTCAAAGTCCCTTAAAAATTTTCCACTTTTTGTCCCAATTCTTCCCATTCCCATTGAAACTTTTCAAATCCCTCTCAAAATTGTTGAAATTCTGTTGAAGCTTTTAAAATTCTCTCTAGAATTTTCAAAATCCATGTCCACATGTTTACAATTTCACGTCAAAAAATGGCTAAAATTCCAGTTGAAATGTTTTCAAAGTCCCTTAAAAATTTTCCAATTTTTGTCCCAATTCTTCCCATTCCCATTGAAACTTTTCAAATCCCTCTCAAAATTGTTGAAATTCTGTTGAAGCTTTTAAAATTCTCTCTAGAATTTTCAAAATCCATGTCCACATGTTTACAATTTCACGTCAAAAAATGGCTAAAATTCCAGTTGAAATTTTTTCAAAGTCCCTTAAAAATTTTCCAATTTTTGTCCCAATTCTTCCCATTCCCATTGAAACTTTTCAAATCCCTCTCAAAATTGTTGAAATTCTGTTGAAGCTTTTAAAATTCTCTCTAGAATTTTCAAAATCCATGTCCACATGTTTACAATTTCACGTCAAAAAATGGCTAAAATTCCAGTTGAAATTTTTTCAAAGTCCCTTAAAAATTTTCCAATTTTTGTCCCAATTCTTCCCATTCCCATTGAAACTTTTCAAATCCCTCTCAAAAGTGTTGAAATTCTGTTGAAGCATTTAAAATTCTCTCTAGAATTTTCAAAATCCACTTCAACATGTTTACAATTTCACTTAAAAAAATGGCTAAAATTCCAGTTGAAATTTTTTCAAAGTCCCTTAAAAATTTTCCAATTTTTGTCCCAATTCTTCCCATTCCCATTGAAACTTTTCAAATCCCTCTCAAAAGTGTTGAAATTCTGTTGAAGCATTTAAAATTCTCTCTAGAATTTTCAAAATCCATGTCCACATGTTTACAATTTCACGTCAAAAAATGGCTAAAATTCCAGTTGAAATTTTTTCAAAGTCCCTTAAAAATTTTCCAATTTTTGTCCCAATTCTTCCCATTCCCATTGAAACTTTTCAAATCCCTCTCAAAATTGTTGAAATTCTGTTGAAGCTTTTAAAATTCTCTCTAGAATTTTCAAAATCCATGTCCACATGTTTACAATTTCATGTAAAAAAATTGCTAAAATTCCAGCTGAAATTTTTTCAAAGTCCCTTAAAAATTTTCCAATTTTTGTCCCAATTCTTCCCATTCCCATTGAAACTTTTCAAATCCCTCTCAAAATTGTTGAAATTCTGTTGAAGCTTTTAAAATTCTCTCTAGAATTTTCAAAATCCATGTCCACATGTTTACAATTTCACGTCAAAAAATTGCTAAAATTCCAGTTGAAATGTTTTCAAAGTCCCTTAAAAATTTTCCAATTTTTGTCCCAATTCTTCCCATTCCCATTGAAACTTTTCAAATCCCTCTCAAAATTGTTGAAATTCTGTTGAAGCTTTTAAAATTCTCTCTAGAATTTTCAAAATCCATGTCCACATGTTTACAATTTCACGTCAAAAAATGGCTAAAATTCCAGTTGAAATTTTTTCAAAGTCCCTTAAAAATTTTCCAATTTTTGTCCCAATTCTTCCCATTCCCATTGAAACTTTTCAAATCCCTCTCAAAATTGTTGAAATTCTGTTAAAGCTTTTAAAATTCTCTCTAGAATTTTCAAAATCCATGTCCACATGTTTACAATTTCACGTCAAAAAATGGCTAAAATTCCAGTTGAAATGTTTTCAAAGTCCCTTAAAAATTTTCCAATTTTTGTCCCAATTCTTCCCATTCCCATTGAAACTTTTCAAATCCCTCTCAAAATTGTTGAAATTCTGTTGAAGCTTTTAAAATTCTCTCTAGAATTTTCAAAATCCATGTCCACATGTTTACAATTTCACGTCAAAAAATGGCTAAAATTCCAGTTGAAATATTTTCAAAGTCCCTTAAAAATTTTCCAATTTTTGTCCCAATTCTTCCCATTCCCATTGAAACTTTTCAAATCCCTCTCAAAATTGTTGAAATTCTGTTGAAGCTTTTAAAATTCTCTCTAGAATTTTCAAAATCCACTTCAACATGTTTACAATTTCACGTCAAAAAATGGCTAAAATTCCAGTTGAAATTTTTTCAAAGTCCCTTAAAAATTTTCCAATTTTTGTCCCAATTCTTCCCATTCCCATTGAAACTTTTCAAATCCCTCTCAAAAGTGTTGAAATTCTCTTGAAGCTTTTAAAATTCTCTCTAGAATTTTCAAAATCCATGTCCACATGTTTACAATTTCACGTCAAAAAATGGCTAAAATTCCAGTTGAAATTTTTTCAAAGTCCCTTAAAAATTTTCCAATTTTTGTCCCAATTCTTCCCATTCCCATTGAAACTTTTCAAATCCCTCTCAAAATTGTTGAAATTCTGTTGAAGCTTTTAAAATTCTCTCTAGAATTTTCAAAATCCATGTCCACATTTTTACAATTTCATGTAAAAAAATTGCTAAAATTCCAGCTGAAATTTTTTCAAAGTCCCTTAGAAATTTTCCAATTTTTGTCCCAATTCTTCCCATTCCCATTGAAACTTTTCAAATCCCTCTCAAAATTGTTGAAATTCTGTTGAAGCTTTTAAAATTCTCTCTAGAATTTTCAAAATCCATGTCCACATGTTTACAATTTCACGTCAAAAAATTGCTAAAATTCCAGTTGAAATGTTTTCAAAGTCCCTTAAAAATTTTCCAATTTTTGTCCCAATTCTTCCCATTCCCATTGAAACTTTTCAAATCCCTCTCAAAATTGTTGAAATTCTGTTGAAGCTTTTAAAATTCTCTCTAGAATTTTCAAAATCCATGTCCACATGTTTACAATTTCACGTCAAAAAATGGCTAAAATTCCAGTTGAAATTTTTTCAAAGTCCCTTAAAAATTTTCCAATTTTTGTCCCAATTCTTCCCATTCCCATTGAAACTTTTCAAATCCCTCTCAAAATTGTTGAAATTCTGTTAAAGCTTTTAAAATTCTCTCTAGAATTTTCAAAATCCATGTCCACATGTTTACAATTTCACGTCAAAAAATGGCTAAAATTCCAGTTGAAATGTTTTCAAAGTCCCTTAAAAATTTTCCAATTTTTGTCCCAATTCTTCCCATTCCCATTGAAACTTTTCAAATCCCTCTCAAAATTGTTGAAATTCTGTTGAAGCTTTTAAAATTCTCTCTAGAATTTTCAAAATCCATGTCCACATGTTTACAATTTCACGTCAAAAAATGGCTAAAATTCCAGTTGAAATTTTTTCAAAGTCCCTTCAAAATTTTCCAATTTTTGTCCCAATTCTTCCCATTCCCATTGAAACTTTTCAAATCCCTCTCAAAATTGTTGAAATTCTGTTGAAGCTTTTAAAATTCTCTCTAGAATTTTCAAAATCCATGGCCACACGTTTACAATTTCACGTAAAAAAAATGGCTAAAATTCCAGTTGAAATTTTTTCAAAGTCCCTTCAAAATTTTCCAATTTTTGTCCCAATTCTTCCCATTCCCATTGAAACTTTTCAAATCCCTCTCAGAATTGTTGAAATTCTGTTGAAGCTTTTAAAATTCTCTCTAGAATTTTCAAAATCCATGTCCACATGTTTACAATTTCACGTCAAAAAATGGCTAAAATTCCAGTTGAAATTTTTTCAAAGTCCCTTAAAAATTTTCCAATTTTTGCCCCAATTCTTCCCATTCCCATTGAAACTTTTCAAATCCCTCTCAAAATTGTTGAAAATCTGTTGAAGCTTTTAAAATTCTCTCTCTAAAGTTTTCAAAATCCACTTCAACATGTTTACAATTTCACGTAAAAAAATGGCTAAAATTCCAGTTGAAATTTTTTCAAAGTCCCTTAAAAATTTTCCAATTTTTGTCCCAATTCTTCCCATTCCCATTGAAACTTTTCAAATCCCTCTCAAAATTGTTGAAAATCTGTTGAAGCTTTTAAAATTCTCTCTAGAATTTTCAAAATCCATGTCCACATGTTTACTATTTCACGTCAAAAAATGGCTAAAATTCCAGTTGAAATTTTTTCAAAGTCCCTTAAAAATTTTCCAATTTTTGTCCCAATTCTTCCCATTCCCATTGAAACTTTTCAAATCATTCTCAAAAGTGTTGAAATTCTGTTGAAGCATTTAAAATTCTCTCTAGAATTTTCAAAATCCACTTCAACATGTTTACAATTTCACGTAAAAAAATGGCTAAAATTCCAGTTGAAATTTTTTCAAAGTCCCTTAAAAATTTTCCAATTTTTGTCCCAATTCTTCCCATTCCCAGTGAAACTTTTCAAATCCCTCTCAAAATTGTAGAAATTCTGTTGAAGCTTTTAAAATTCTCTCTAGAATTTTCAAAATCCATGTCCACATGTTTATAATTTCACGTCAAAAAATTGCTAAAATTCCAGCTGAAATTTTTTCAAAGTCCCTTAAAAATTTTCCGATTTTTTTCCCAATTCTTCCCATTCCCATTGAAACTTTTCAAATCCCTCTCAAAATTGTTGAAATTCTGTTGAAGCTTTTAAAATTCTCTCTAGAATTTTCAAAATCCATGTCCACATGTTTACAATTTCATGTAAAAAAATTGCTAAAATTCCAGCTGAAATTTTTTCAAAGTCCCTTCAAAATTTTCCAATTTTTGTCCCAATTCTTCCCATTCCCATTGAAACTTTTCAAATCCCTCTCAAAATTGTTGAAATTCTGTTGAAGCTTTTAAAATTCTCTCTAGAATTTTCAAAATCCATGTCCACATGTTTACAATTTCACGTCAAAAAATGGCTAAAATTCCAGTTGAAATTTTTTCAAAGTCCCTTAAAAATTTTCCAATTTTTGTCCCAATTCTTCCCATTCCCATTGAAACTTTTCAAATCCCTCTCAAAATTGTTGAAATTCTGTTGAAGCTTTTAAAATTCTCTCTAGAATTTTCAAAATCCATGGCCACATGTTTACAATTTCACGTCAAAAAATGGCTAAAATTCCAGTTGAAATTTTTTCAAAGTCCCTTAAAAATTTTCCAATTTTTGTCCCAATTCTTCCCATTCCCATTGAAACTTTTCAAATCCCTCTCAAAATTGTTGAAATTCTGTTGAAGCTTTTAAAATTCTCTCTAGAATTTTCAAAATCCATGTCCACATGTTTACAATTTCATGTAAAAAAATTGCTAAAATTCCAGTTGAAATTTTTTCAAAGTCCCTTAAAAATTTTACAATTTTTGTCCCAATTCTTCCCATTCCCATTGAAACTTTTCTAATCCCTCTCAAAATTGTTGAAATTCTCTTGAAGCTTTTAAAATTCTCTCTAGAATTTTCAAAATCCATGTCCACATGTTTACAATTTCACGTCAAAAAATTGCTAAAATTCCAGTTGAAATTTTTTCAAAGTCCCTTAAAAATTTTCCAATTTTTGTCCCAATTCTTCCCATTCCCATTGAAACTTTTCAAATCCCTCTCAAAAGTGTTGAAATTCTGTTGAAGCATTTAAAATTCTCTCTAGAATTTTCAAAATCCACTTCAACATGTTTACAATTTCACGTAAAAAAATGGCTAAAATTCCAGTTGAAATTTTTTCAAAGTCCCTTAAAAATTTTCCAATTTTTGTCCCAATTCTTCCCATTCCCATTGAAACTTTTCAAATCCCTCTCAAAATTGTAGAAATTCTGTTGAAGCTTTTAAAATTCTCTCTAGAATTTTCAAAATCCATGTCCACATGTTTATAATTTCACGTCAAAAAATTGCTAAAATTCCAGCTGAAATTTTTTCAAAGTCCCTTCAAAATTTTCCAATTTTTGTCCCAATTCTTCCCATTCCCATTGAAACTTTTCAAATCCCTCTCAAAATTGTTGAAATTCTGTTGAAGCTTTTAAAATTCTCTCTAGAATTTTCAAAATCCATGTCCACATGTTTACAATTTCACGTCAAAAAATGGCTAAAATTCCAGTTGAAATGTTTTCAAAGTCCCTTAAAAATTTTCCCATTTTTGTCCCAATTCTTCCCATTCCCATTGAAACTTTTCAAATCCCTCTCAAAATTGTTGAAATTCTGTTGAAGCTTTTAAAATTCTCTCTAGAATTTTCAAAATCCATGTCCACATGTTTACAATTTCACGTCAAAAAATGGCTAAAATTCCAGTTGAAATTTTTTCAAAGTCCCTTAAAAATTTTCCAATTTTTGTCCCAATTCTTCCCATTCCCAGTGAAACTTTTCAAATCCCTCTCAAAATTGTTGAAATTCTGTTGAAGCTTTTAAAATTCTCTCTAGAATTTTCAAAATCCATGTCCACATGTTTACAATTTCACGTCAAAAAATTGCTAAAATTCCAGTTGAAATTTTTTCAAAGTCCCTTAAAAATTTTCCAATTTTTGTCCCAATTCTTCCCATTCCCATTGAAACTTTTCAAATCCCTCTCAAAATTGTTGAAATTCTGTTGAAGCTTTTAAAATTCTCTCTAGAATTTTCAAAATCCATGTCCACATGTTTACAATTTCACGTCAAAAAATTGCTAAAATTCCAGTTGAAATGTTTTCAAAGTCCCTTAAAAATTTTCCAATTTTTGTCCCAATTCTTCCCATTCCCATTGAAACTTTTCAAATCCCTCTCAAAATTGTTGAAATTCTCTGGAAGCTTTTAAAATTCTCTCTAGAATTTTCAAAATCCATGTCCACATGTTTACAATTATACGTCAAAAAATAGCTAAAATTCCGGTTGAAATTTTTTCAAAGTCCCTTAAAAATTTTCCAATTTTTGTCCCAATTCTTCCCATTCCCATTGAAACTTTTCAAATCCCTCTCAAAATTGTTGAAATTCTGTTGAAGCTTTTAAAATTCTCTCTAGAATTTTCAAAATCCATGGCCACATGTTTACAATTTCACGTAAAAAAAATGGCTAAAATTCCAGTTGAAATTTTTTCAAAGTCCCTTCAAAATTTTCCAATTTTTGTCCCAATTCTTCCCATTCCCATTGAAACTTTTCAAATCCCTCTCAAAATTGTTGAAATTCTGTTGAAGCTTTTAAAATTCTCTCTAGAATTTTCAAAATCCATGTCCACATATTTACAATTTCACGTCAAAAAATGGCTAAAATTCCAGTTGAAATTTTTTCAAAGTCCCTTAAAAATTTTCCAATTTTTGTCCCAATTCTTCCCATTCCCATGGAAACTTTTCAAATCCCTCTCAAAATTGTTGAAATTCTGTTGAAGCTTTTAAAATTCTCTCTAGAATTTTCAAAATCCATGTCCACATGTTTACAATTTCACATTAAAAAAATGCTAAAATTCCAGTTGAAATTTTTTCAAAGTCCCTTAAAAATTTTCCAATTTTTGTCCCAATTCTTCCCATTCCCATTGAAACTTTTCAAATCCCTCTCAAAATTGTTGAAATTCTCTTGAAGCTTTTAAAATTCTCTCTAGAATTTTCAAAATCCATGTCCACATGTTTACAATTTCACGTCAAAAAATTGCTAAAATTCCAGTTGAAATTTTTTCAAAGTCCCTTAAAAATTTTCCAATTTTTGTCCCAATTCTTCCCATTCCCATTGAAACTTTTCAAATCCCCCTCAAAATTGTTGAAATTCTGTTGAAGCTTTTAAAATTCTCTCTAGAATTTTCAAAATCCATGTCCACATGTTTACAATTATACGTCAAAAAAGAGCTAAAATTCCGGTTGAAATTTTTTCAAAGTCCCTTAAAAATTTTCCAATTTTTGTCCCAATTCTTCCCATTCCCATTGAAACTTTTCAAATCCCTCTCAAAATTGTTGAAATTCTGTTGAAGCTTTTAAAATTCTCTCTAGAATTTTCAAAATCCATGTCCACATATTTACAATTTCACGTCAAAAAATGGCTAAAATTCCAGTTGAAATTTTTTCAAAGTCCCTTAAAAATTTTCCAATTTTTGTCCCAATTCTTCCTATTCCCATTGAAACTTTTCAAATCCCTCTCAAAATTGTTGAAATTCTCTTGAAGCTTTTAAAATTCTCTCTAGAATTTTCAAAATCCATGTCCACATGTTTACAATTTCATGTAAAAAAATTGCTAAAGTTCCAGTAGAAATTTTTTCAAAGTCCCTTAAAAATTTTCCAATTTTTGTCCCAATTCTTCCCATTTCCATTGAAACTTTTCAAATCCTTCTCAAAATTGTTGAAATTCTGTTGAAGCTTTTAAAATTCTCTCTAGAATTTTCAAAATCCATGTCCACATGTTTACAATTTCACGTCAAAAAATGGCTAAAATTCCAGTTGAAATTTTTTCAAAGTCCCTTAAAAATTTTCCAATTTTTGTCCCAATTCTTCCCATTCCCATTGAAACTTTTCAAATCCCTCTCAAAATTGTTGAAATTCTCTTGAAGCTTTTAAAATTCTCTCTAGAATTTTCAATATCCATGTCCACATGTTTACAATTTCACGTAACAAAATGGCTAAAATTCCAGTTGAAATTTTTTCAAAGTCCCTGAAAAATTTTCCAATTTTTGTCCCAATTCTTCCCATTCCCATTGAAACTTTTCAAATCCCTCTCAAAATTGTTGAAATTCTGTTGAAGCTTTTAAAATTCTCTCTAGAATTTTCAAAATCCATGACCACATGTTTACAATTTCACGTCAAAAAATGGCTAAAATTCCAGTTGAAATTTTTTCAAAGTCCCTTCAAAATTTTCCCATTTTTGTCCCAATTCTTCCCATTCCCATTGAAACTTTTCAAATCCCTCTCAAAATTGTTGAAATTCTCTTGAAGCTTTTAAAATTCTCTCTAGAATTTTCAAAATCCATGTCCACATGTTTACAATTTCACGTCAAAAAATGGCTAAAATTCCAGTTGAAATTTTTTCAAAGTCCCTTAAAAATTTTCCAATTTTTGTCCCAATTCTTCCCATTCCCATTGAAACTTTTCAAATCCCTCTCAAAATTGTTGAAATTCTCTTGAAGCTTTTAAAATTTTCTCTAGAATTTTCAAAATCCATGTCCACATGTTTACAATTTCATGTAAAAAAATTGCTAAAATTCCAGTTGAAATTTTTTCAAAGTCCCTGAAAAATTTTCCAATTTTTGTCCCAATTCTTCCCATTCCCATTGAAACTTTTCAAATCCCTCTCAAAATTGTTGAAATTCTGTTGAAGCTTTTAAAATTCTCTCTAGAATTTTCAAAATCCATGTCCACATGTTTACAATTTCACGTCAAAAAATGGCTAAAATTCCAGTTGAAATTTTTTCAAAGTCCCTTAAAAATTTTCCAATTTTTGTCCCAATTCTTCCCATTCCCATTGAAACTTTTCAAATCCCTCTCAAAATTGTTGAAATTCTCTTGAAGCTTTTAAAATTCTCTCTAGAATTTTCAATATCCATGTCCACATGTTTACAATTTCACGTAACAAAATGGCTAAAATTCCAGTTGAAATTTTTTCAAAGTCCCTTAAAAATTTTCCAATTTTTGTCCCAATTCTTCCCATTCCCATTGAAACTTTTCAAATCCCTCTCAAAATTGTTGAAATTCTGTTGAAGCTTTTAAAATTCTCTCTAGAATTTTCAAAATCCATGACCACATGTTTACAATTTCACGTCAAAAAATGGCTAAAATTCCAGTTGAAATTTTTTCAAAGTCCCTTAAAAATTTTCCCATTTTTGTCCCAATTCTTCCCATTCCCATTGAAACTTTTCAAATCCCTCTCAAAATTGTTGAAATTCTGTTGAAGCTTTTAAAATTCTCTCTAGAATTTTCAAAATCCATGTCCACATGTTTACAATTTCACGTCAAAAAATGGCTAAAATTCCAGTTGAAATTTTTTCAAAGTCCCTTAAAAATTTTCCAATTTTTGTCCCAATTCTTCCCATTCCCATTGAAACTTTTCAAATCCCTCTCAAAATGGTAGAAATTCTGTTGAAGCTTTTAAAATTTTCTCTAGAATTTTCAAAATCCATGTCCACATGTTTACAATTTCATGTAAAAAAATTGCTAAAATTCCAGTTGAAATTTTTTCAAAGTCCCTGAAAAATTTTCCAATTTTTGTCCCAATTCTTCCCATTCCCATTGAAACTTTTCAAATCCCTCTCAAAATTGTTGAAATTCTGTTGAAGCTTTTAAAATTCTCTCTAGAATTTTCAAAATCCATGACCACATGTTTACAATTTCACGTCAAAAAATGGCTAAAATTCCAGTTGAAATTTTTTCAAAGTCCCTTAAAAATTTTCCCATTTTTGTCCCAATTCTTCCCATTCCCATTGAAACTTTTCAAATCCCTCTCAAAATTGTTGAAATTCTGTTGAAGCTTTTAAAATTCTCTCTAGAATTTTCAAAATCCATGTCCACATGTTTACAATTTCACGTCAAAAAATGGCTAAAATTCCAGTTGAAATTTTTTCAAAGTCCCTTAAAAATTGTCCAATTTTTGTCCCAATTCTTCCCATTCCCATTGAAACTTTTCAAATCCCTCTCAAAATGGTAGAAATTCTGTTGAAGCTTTTAAAATTCTCTCTAGAATTTTCAAAATCCATGTCCACATGTTTACAATTTCACGTCAAAAAATGGCTAAAATTCCAGTTGAAATTTTTTCAAAGTCCCTTAAAAATTTTCCAATTTTTGTCCCAATTCTTCCCATTCCCATTGAAACTTTTCAAATCCCTCTCAAAATTGTTGAAATTCTGTTGAAGCTTTTAAAATTCTCTCTAGAATTTTCAAAATCCATGGCCACATGTTTACAATTTCACGTCAAAAAATGGCTAAAATTCCAGTTGAAATTTTTTCAAAGTCCCTTAAAAATTTTCCAATTTTTGTCCCAATTCTTCCCATTCCCATTGAAACTTTTCAAATCCCTCTCAAAATTGTTGAAATTCTGTTGAAGCTTTTAAAATTCTCTCTAGAATTTTCAAAATCCATGGCCACATGTTTACAATTTCACGTCAAAAAATGGCTAAAATTCCAGTTGAAATTTTTTCAAAGTCCCTTAAAAATTTTCCAATTTTTGTCCCAATTCTTCCCATTCCCATTGAAACTTTTCAAATCCCTCTCAAAATTGTTGAAATTCTGTTGAAGCTTTTAAAATTCTCTCTAGAATTTTCAAAATCCATGGCCACATGTTTACAATTGCACGTCAAAAAATGGCTAAAATTCCAGTTGAAATTTTTTCAAAGTCCCTTCAAAATTTTCCAATTTTTGTCCCAATTCTTCCCATTCCCATTGAAACTTTTCAAATCCCTCTCAAAATTGTTGAAATTCTGTTGAAGCTTTTAAAATTCTCTCTAGAATTTTCAAAATCCACTTCAACATGTTTACAATTTCACGTAAAAAAATGCTAAAATTCCAGTTGAAATTTTTTCGAAGTCCCTGAAAACTTTTCCAATTTTTGTCCCAATTCTTCCCATTCCCATTGAAACTTTTCAAATCCCTCTCAAAATTGTAGAAATTCTGTTGAAGCTTTTAAAATTCTCTCTAGAATTTTCAAAATCCATGTCCACATGTTTACAATTTCACGTCAAAAAATTGCTAAAATTCCAGTTGAAATTTTTCAAAGTCCCTGAAAAATTTTCCAATTTTTGTCCCAATTCTTCCCATTCCCATTGAAACTTTTCAAATCCCTCTCAAAATTGTTGAAATTCTGTTGAAGCTTTTAAAATTCTCTCTAGAATTTTCAAAATCCATGTCCACATGTTTACAATTATACGTCAAAAAATAGCTAAAATTCCGGTTGAAATGTTTTCAAAGTCCCTTAAAAATTTTCCAATTTTTGTCCCAATTCTTCCCATTCCCATTGAAACTTTTCAAATCCCTCTCAAAATGGTTGAAATTCTGTTGAAGCTTTTAAAATTCTCTCTAGAATTTTCAAAATCCATGGCCACATGTTTACAATTTCACGTCAAAAAATTGCTAAAATTCCAGTTGAAATTTTTTCAAAGTCCCTTAAAAATTTTCCAATTTTTGTCCCAATTCTTCCCATTCCCATTGAAACTTTTCAAATCCCTCTCAAAATTGTAGAAATTCTGTTGAAGCTTTTAAAATTCTCTCTAGAATTTTCAAAATCCATGTCCACATGTTTACAATTTCACGTAAAAAAATGCTAAAATTCCAGTTGAAATTTTTTCGAAGTCCCTGAAAACTTTTCCAATTTTTGTCCCAATTCTTCCCATTCCCATTGAAACTTTTCAAATCCCTCTCAAAATTGTTGAAATTCTCTTGAAGCTTTTAAAATTCTCTCTAGAATTTTCAAAATCCATGTCCACATGTTTACAATTTCACGTCAAAAAATGGCTAAAATTCCAGTTGAAATTTTTTCAAAGTCCCTTAAAAATTTTCCAATTTTTGTCCCAATTCTTCCCATTCCCATTGAAACTTTTCAAATCCCTCTCCAAATTGTTGAAATTCTCTTGAAGCTTTTAAAATTCTCTCTAGAATTTTCAAAATCCATGGCCACATGTTTACAATTTCACGTCAAAAAATGGCTAAAATTCCAGTTGAAATTTTTTCAAAGTCCCTGAAAAATTTTCCAATTTTTGTCCCAATTCTTCCCATTCCCATTGAAACTTTTCAAATCCCTCTCAAAATTGTTGAAATTCTCTTGAAGCTTTTAAAATTCTCTCTAGAATTTTCAAAATCCATGGCCACATGTTTACAATTTCATGTCAAAAAATTGCTAAAATTCCAGTTGAAATTTTTTCAAAGTCCCTTAAAAATTTTCCAATTTTTGTCCCAATTCTTCCCATTCCCATTGAAACTTTTCAAATCCCTCTCCAAATTGTTGAAATTCTCTTGAAGCTTTTAAAATTCTCTCTAGAATTTTCAAAATCCATGTCCACATGTTTACAATTTCACGTCAAAAAAATTGCTAAAATTCCAGTTGAAATTTTTTCAAAGTCCCTTAAAAATTTTCCCATTTTTGTCCCAATTCTTCCCATTCCCATTGAAACTTTTCAAATCCCTCTCAAAATTGTTGAAATTCTGTTGAAGCTTTTAAAATTCTCTCTAGAATTTTCAAAATCCATGGCCACATGTTTACAATTTCACGTAAAAAAAATGGCTAAAATTCCAGTTGAAATTTTTTCAAAGTCCCTTAAAAATGTTCCAATTCTTGTCCCAATTCTTCCCATTCCCATTGAAACTTTTCAAATCCCTCTCAAAAGTGTTGAAATTCTGTTGAAGCTTTTAAAATTCTCTCTAGAATTTTCAAAATCCATGTCCACATGTTTAGAATTTCACGTCAAAAAAATTGCTAAAATTCCAGTTGAAATTTTTTCAAAGTCCCTTAAAAATTTTCCCATTTTTGTCCCAATTCTTCCCATTCCCATTGAAACTTTTCAAATCCCTCTCAAAATTGTTGAAATTCTGTTGAAGCTTTTAAAATTCTCTCTAGAATTTTCAAAATCCATGTCCACATGTTTACAATTTCACGTCCAAAAATGGCTAAAATTCCAGTTGAAATTTTTTCAAAGTCCCTTAAAAATGTTCCAATTCTTGTCCCAATTCTTCCCATTCCCATTGAAACTTTTCAAATCCCTCTCAAAATTGTTGAAATTCTGTTAAAGCTTTTAAAATTCTCTCTAGAATTTTCAAAATCCATGTCCACATGTTTACAATTTCACGTCAAAAAATGGCTAAAATTCCAGTTGAAATTTTTTCAAAGTCCCTTAAAAATGTTCCAATTCTTGTCCCAATTCTTCCCATTCCCATTGAAACTTTTCAAATCCCTCTCAAAATTGTTGAAATTCTGTTGAAGCTTTTAAAATTCTCTCTAGAATTTTCAAAATCCATGTCCACATGTTTACAATTTCACGTCAAAAAATGGCTAAAATTCCAGTTGAAATTTTTTCAAAGTCCCTTAAAAATTTTCCACTTTTTGTCCCAATTCTTCCCATTCCCATTGAAACTTTTCAAATCCCTTTCAAAATTGTTGAAATTCTGTTGAAGCTTTTAAAATTCTCTCTAGAATTTTCAAAATCCATGGCCACATGTTTACAATTTCACGTCAAAAAATTGCTAAAATTCCAGTTGAAATTTTTTCAAAGTCCCTTAAAAATTTTCCAATTTTTGTCCCAATTCTTCCCATTCCCATTGAAACTTTTCAAATCCCTCTCAAAATTGTAGAAATTCTGTTGAAGCTTTTAAAATTCTCTCTAGAACTTTCAAAATCCATGTCCACATGTTTACAATTTCATGTAAAAAAATTGCTAAAATTCCAGCTGAAATTTTTTCAAAGTCCCTTAAAAATTTTCCAATTTTTGTCCCAATTCTTCCCATTCCCAGTGAAACTTTTCAAATCCCTCTCAAAGTTGTTGAAATTCTGTTGAAGCTTTTAAAATTCTCTCTAGAATTTTCAAAATCCATGTCCACATGTTTACAATTTCACGTAAAAAAAATGCTAAAATTCCAGTTGAAATTTTTTCGAAGTCCCTGAAAACTTTTCCAATTTTTGTCCCAATTCTTCCCATTCCCATTGAAACTTTTCAAATCCCTCTCAAAATTGTTGAAATTCTGTTGAAGCTTTTAAAATTCTCTCTAGAACTTTCAAAATCCATGTCCACATGTTTACAATTTCATGTAAAAAAATTGCTAAAATTCCAGCTGAAATTTTTTCAAAGTCCCTTAAAAATTTTCCAATTTTTGTCCCAATTCTTCCCATTCCCAGTGAAACTTTTCAAATCCCTCTCAAAGTTGTTGAAATTCTGTTGAAGCTTTTAAAATTCTCTCTAGAATTTTCAAAATCCATGTCCACATGTTTACAATTTCACGTCAAAAAATTGCTAAAATTCCAGTTGAAATTTTTTCAAAGTCCCTTAAAAATTTTCCCATTTTTGTCCCAATTCTTCCCATTCCCATTGAAACTTTTCAAATCCCTCTCAAAATTGTAGAAATTCTGTTGAAGCTTTTAAAATTCTCTCTAGAATTTTCAAAATCCATGTCCACATGTTTACAATTTCACGTCAAAAAATTGCTAAAATTCCAGTTGAAATTTTTCAAAGTCCCTGAAAAATTTTCCAATTTTTGTCCCAATTCTTCCCATTCCCATTGAAACTTTTCAAATCCCTCTCAAAATTGTTGAAATTCTGTTGAAGCTTTTAAAATTCTCTCTAGAATTTTCAAAATCCATGTCCACATGTTTACAATTATACGTCAAAAAATAGCTAAAATTCCGGTTGAAATGTTTTCAAAGTCCCTTAAAAATTTTCCCATTTTTGTCCCAATTCTTCCCATTCCCATTGAAACTTTTCAAATCCCTCTCAAAATTGTTGAAATTCTCTTGAAGCTTTTAAAATTCTCTCTAGAATTTTCAAAATCCATGTCCACATGTTTACAATTTCACGTCAAAAAATGGCTAAAATTCCAGTTGAAATTTTTCAAAGTCCCTTAAAAATGTTCCAATTCTTGTCCCAATTCTTCCCATTCCCATTGAAACTTTTCAAATCCCTCTCAAAATTGTTGAAATTCTGTTAAAGCTTTTAAAATTCTCTCTAGAATTTTCAAAATCCATGTCCACATGTTTACAATTTCACGTCAAAAATGGCTAAAATTCCAGTTGAAATTTTTTCAAAGTCCCTTAAAAATGTTCCAATTCTTGTCCCAATTCTTCCCATTCCCATTGAAACTTTTCAAATCCCTCTCAAAATTGTTGAAATTCTGTTGAAGCTTTTAAAATTCTCTCTAGAATTTTCAAAATCCATGTCCACATGTTTACAATTTCACGTCAAAAAATGGCTAAAATTCCAGTTGAAATTTTTTCAAAGTCCCTTAAAAATTTTCCAATTTTTGTCCCAATTCTTCCCATTCCCATTGAAACTTTTCAAATCCCTTTCAAAATTGTTGAAATTCTGTTGAAGCTTTTAAAATTCTCTCTAGAATTTTCAAAATCCATGGCCACATGTTTACAATTTCACGTCAAAAAATTGCTAAAATTCCAGTTGAAATTTTTTCAAAGTCCCTTAAAAATTTTCCAATTTTTGTCCCAATTCTTCCCATTCCCATTGAAACTTTTCAAATCCCTCTCAAAATTGTAGAAATTCTGTTGAAGCTTTTAAAATTCTCTCTAGAACTTTCAAAATCCATGTCCACATGTTTACAATTTCATGTAAAAAAATTGCTAAAATTCCAGCTGAAATTTTTTCAAAGTCCCTTAAAAATTTTCCAATTTTTGTCCCAATTCTTCCCATTCCCAGTGAAACTTTTCAAATCCCTCTCAAAGTTGTTGAAATTCTGTTGAAGCTTTTAAAATTCTCTCTAGAATTTTCAAAATCCATGTCCACATGTTTACAATTTCACGTAAAAAAATGCTAAAATTCCAGTTGAAATTTTTTCGAAGTCCCTGAAAACTTTTCCAATTTTTGTCCCAATTCTTCCCATTCCCATTGAAACTTTTCAAATCCCTCTCAAAATTGTTGAAATTCTGTTGAAGCTTTTAAAATTCTCTCTAGAACTTTCAAAATCCATGTCCACATGTTTACAATTTCATGTAAAAAAATTGCTAAAATTCCAGCTGAAATTTTTTCAAAGTCCCTTAAAAATTTTCCAATTTTTGTCCCAATTCTTCCCATTCCCAGTGAAACTTTTCAAATCCCTCTCAAAATTGTTGAAATTCTGTTGAAGCTTTTAAAATTCTCTCTAGAATTTTCAAAATCCATGTCCACATGTTTACAATTTCACGTCAAAAAATTGCTAAAATTCCAGTTGAAATTTTTTCAAAGTCCCTTAAAAATTTTCCCATTTTTGTCCCAATTCTTCCCATTCCCATTGAAACTTTTCAAATCCCTCTCAAAATTGTAGAAATTCTGTTGAAGCTTTTAAAATTCTCTCTAGAATTTTCAAAATCCATGTCCACATGTTTACAATTTCACGTCAAAAAATTGCTAAAATTCCAGTTGAAATTTTTCAAAGTCCCTGAAAAATTTTCCAATTTTTGTCCCAATTCTTCCCATTCCCATTGAAACTTTTCAAATCCCTCTCAAAATTGTTGAAATTCTGTTGAAGCTTTTAAAATTCTCTCTAGAATTTTCAAAATCCATGTCCACATGTTTACAATTATACGTCAAAAAATAGCTAAAATTCCGGTTGAAATGTTTTCAAAGTCCCTTAAAAATTTTCCCATTTTTGTCCCAATTCTTCCCATTCCCATTGAAACTTTTCAAATCCCTCTCAAAATTGTTGAAATTCTCTTGAAGCTTTTAAAATTCTCTCTAGAATTTTCAAAATCCATGTCCACATGTTTACAATTTCACGTCAAAAAATGGCTAAAATTCCAGTTGAAATTTTTTCAAAGTCCCTTAAAAATTTTCCAATTTTTGTCCCAATTCTTCCCATTCCCATTGAAACTTTTCAAATCCCTCTCCAAATTGTTGAAATTCTCTTGAAGCTTTTAAAATTCTCTCTAGAATTTTCAAAATCCATGTCCACATGTTTACAATTTCACGTCAAAAAAATTGCTAAAATTCCAGTTGAAATTTTTTCAAAGTCCCTTAAAAATTTTCCCATTTTTGTCCCAATTCTTCCCATTCCCATTGAAACTTTTCAAATCCCTCTCAAAATTGTTGAAATTCTGTTGAAGCTTTTAAAATTCTCTCTAGAATTTTCAAAATCCATGTCCACATGTTTACAATTTCACGTAAAAAAATGCTAAAATTCCAGTTGAAATTTTTTCGAAGTCCCTGAAAACTTTTCCAATTTTTGTCCCAATTCTTCCCATTCCCATTGAAACTTTTCAAATCCCTCTCAAAATTGTTGAAATTCTGTTGAAGCTTTTAAAATTCTCTCTAGAATTTTCAAAATCCATGTCCACATGTTCACAATTTCACGTCAAAAAATGGCTAAAATTCCAGTTGAAATTTTTTCAAAGTCCCTTAAAAATGTTCCAATTCTTGTCCCAATTCTTCCCATTCCCATTGAAACTTTTCAAATCCCTCTCAAAATTGTTGAAATTCTGTTAAAGCTTTTAAAATTCTCTCTAGAATTTTCAAAATCCATGTCCACATGTTTACAATTTCACGTCAAAAAATGGCTAAAATTCCAGTTGAAATTTTTTCAAAGTCCCTTAAAAATTTTCCAATTTTTGTCCCAATTCTTCCCATTCCCATTGAAACTTTTCAAATCCCTCTCAAAAGTGTTGAAATTCTGTTGAAGCTTTTAAAATTCTCTCTAGAATTTTCAAAATCCATGGCCACATGTTTACAATTTCACGTCAAAAAATTGCTAAAATTCCAGTTGAAATGTTTTCAAAGTCCCTTAAAAATTTTCCAATTTTTGTCCCAATTCTTCCCATTCCCATTGAAACTTTTCAAATCCCTCTCAAAATTGTTGAAATTCTGTTGAAGCTTTTAAAATTCTCTCTAGAATTTTCAAAATCCATGTCCACATGTTTACAATTTCACGTAAAAAAATGCTAAAATTCCAGTTGAAATTTTTTCGAAGTCCCTTAAAAATTTTCCAATTTTTGTCCCAATTCTTCCCATTCCCATTGAAACTTTTCAAATCCCTCTCAAAATTGTTGAAATTCTGTTGAAGCTTTTAAAATTCTCTCTAGAATTTTCAAAATCCATGTCCACATGTTTAGAATTTCACGTCAAAAAAATTGCTAAAATTCCAGTTGAAATTTTTTCAAAGTCCCTTAAAAATTTTCCCATTTTTGTCCCAATTCTTCCCATTCCCATTGAAACTTTTCAAATCCCTCTCAAAATTGTTGAAATTCTGTTGAAGCTTTTAAAATTCTCTCTAGAATTTTCAAAATCCATGTCCACATGTTTACAATTTCACGTCAAAAAATGGCTAAAATTCCAGTTGAAATTTTTTCAAAGTCCCTTAAAAATGTTCCAATTCTTGTCCCAATTCTTCCCATTCCCATTGAAACTTTTCAAATCCCTCTCAAAATTGTTGAAATTCTGTTAAAGCTTTTAAAATTCTCTCTAGAATTTTCAAAATCCATGTCCACATGTTTACAATTTCACGTCAAAAAATGGCTAAAATTCCAGTTGAAATTTTTTCAAAGTCCCTTAAAAATTTTCCAATTTTTGTCCCAATTCTTCCCATTCCCATTGAAACTTTTCAAATCCCTCTCAAAAGTGTTGAAATTCTGTTGAAGCTTTTAAAATTCTCTCTAGAATTTTCAAAATCCATGTCCACATGTTTACAATTTCACGTCAAAAAATGGCTAAAATTCCAGTTGAAATTTTTTCAAAGTCCCTTAAAAATTTTCCAATTTTTGTCCCAATTCTTCCCATTCCCATTGAAACTTTTCAAATCCCTCTCAAAATTGTTGAAATTCTGTTGAAGCTTTTAAAATTCTCTCTAGAATTTTCAAAATCCATGTCCACATGTTTACAATTTCACGTCAAAAAATGGCTAAAATTCCAGTTGAAATTTTTTCAAAGTCCCTTAAAAATTTTCCAATTTTTGTCCCAATTCTTCCCATTCCCATTGAAACTTTTCAAATCCCTCTCAAAATTGTTGAAATTCTGTTGAAGCTTTTAAAATTCTCTCTAGAATTTTCAAAATCCATGTCCACATGTTTACAATTTCACGTCAAAAAATGGCTAAAATTCCAGTTGAAATTTTTTCAAAGTCCCTTAAAAATGTTCCAATTTTTGTCCCAATTCTTCCCATTCCCATTGAAACTTTTCAAATCCCTCTCAAAATTGTTGAAATTCTGTTGAAGCTTTTAAAATTCTCTCTAGAATTTTCAAAATCCATGTCCACATGTTTACAATTTCACGTCAAAAAATGGCTAAAATTCCAGTTGAAATTTTTTCAAAGTCCCTTAAAAATTTTCCAATTTTTGTCCCAATTCTTCCCATTCCCATTGAAACTTTTCAAATCCCTCTCAAAATTGTTGAAATTCTGTTGAAGCTTTTAAAATTCTCTCTAGAATTTTCAAAATCCATGGCCACATGTTTACAATTTCACGTCAAAAAATGGCTAAAATTCCAGTTGAAATTTTTTCAAAGTCCCTTAAAAATTTTCCAATTTTTGTCCCAATTCTTCCCATTCCCATTGAAACTTTTCAAATCCCTCTCCAAATTGTTGAAATTCTGTTGAAGCTTTTAAAATTCTCTCTAGAATTTTCAAAATCCATGGCCACATGTTTACAATTTCACATAGAAATTGCTAAAATTCCAGTTGAAATTTTTTCAAAGTCCCTTCAAAATTTTCCAATTTTTGTCCCAATTCTTCCCATTCCCATTGAAACTTTTCAAATCCCTCTCAAAATTGTTGAAATTCTGTTGAAGCTTTTAAAATTCTCTCTAGAATTTTCAAAATCCATGTCCACATGTTTACAATTTCACGTCAAAAAATGGCTAAAATTCCAGTTGAAATTTTTTCAAAGTCCCTTAAAAATGTTCCAATTCTTGTCCCAATTCTTCCCATTCCCATTGAAACTTTTCAAATCCCTCTCAAAATTGTTGAAATTCTGTTAAAGCTTTTAAAATTCTCTCTAGAATTTTCAAAATCCATGTCCACATGTTTACAATTTCACGTAACAAAATGGCTAAAATTCCAGTTGAAATTTTTTCAAAGTCCCTTAAAAATTTTCCAATTTTTGTCCCAATTCTTCCCATTCCCATTGAAACTTTTCAAATCCCTCTCAAAATTGTTGAAATTCTGTTGAAGCTTTTAAAATTCTCTCTAGAATTTTCAAAATCCATGTCCACATGTTTACAATTTCACGTCAAAAAATGGCTAAAATTCCAGTTGAAATTTTTTCAAAGTCCCTTAAAAATTTTCCAATTTTTGTCCCAATTCTTCCCATTCCCATTGAAACTTTTCAAATCCCTCTCAAAATTGTTGAAATTCTGTTGAAGCTTTTAAAATTCTCTCTAGAATTTTCAAAATCCATGTCCACATGTTTACAATTTCACGTCAAAAAATGGCTAAAATTCCAGTTGAAATTTTTTCAAAGTCCCTTAAAAATGTTCCAATTCTTGTCCCAATTCTTCCCATTCCCATTGAAACTTTTCAAATCCCTCTCAAAATTGTTGAAATTCTGTTAAAGCTTTTAAAATTCTCTCTAGAATTTTCAAAATCCATGTCCACATGTTTACAATTTCACGTCAAAAAATGGCTAAAATTCCAGTTGAAATTTTTTCAAAGTCCCTTCAAAATTTTCCCATTTTTGTCCCAATTCTTCCCATTCCCATTGAAACTTTTCAAATCCCTCTCAAAATTGTTGAAATTCTGTTGAAGCTTTTAAAATTCTCTCTAGAATTTTCAAAATCCATGTCCACATGTTTACAATTTCACGTCAAAAAATGGCTAAAATTCCAGTTGAAATTTTTTCAAAGTCCCTTAAAAATTTTCCAATTCTTGTTCCAATTCTTCCCATTCCCATTGAAACTTTTCAAATCCCTCTCAAAATTGTTGAAATTCTGTTGAAGCTTTTAAAATTCTCTCTAGAATTTTCAAAATCCATGTCCACATGTTTACAATTTCACGTCAAAAAATGGCTAAAATTCCAGTTGAAATTTTTTCAAAGTCCCTTAAAAATGTTCCAATTCTTGTCCCAATTCTTCCCATTCCCATTGAAACTTTTCAAATCCCTCTCAAAATTGTTGAAATTCTGTTGAAGCTTTTAAAATTCTCTCTAGAATTTTCAAAATCCATGTCCACATGTTTACAATTTCACGTCAAAAAATGGCTAAAATTCCAGTTGAAATTTTTTCAAAGTCCCTTAAAAATTTTCCAATTTTTGTCCCAATTCTTCCCATTCCCATTGAAACTTTTCAAATCCCTCTCAAAATTGTTGAAATTCTGTTGAAGCTTTTAAAATTCTCTCTAGAATTTTCAAAATCCATGGCCACATGTTTACAATTTCACGTCAAAAAATGGCTAAAATTCCAGTTGAAATTTTTTCAAAGTCCCTTCAAAATTTTCCAATTTTTGTCCCAATTCTTCCCATTCCCATTGAAACTTTTCAAATCCCTCTCAAAATTGTTGAAATTCTGTTAAAGCTTTTAAAATTCTCTCTAGAATTTTCAAAATCCACTTCAAAATGTTTACAATTTCACGTCAAAAAAATGCTAAAATTCCAGTTGAAATTTTTTCGAAGTCCCTGAAAAATTTTCCAATTTTTGTCCCAATTCTTCCCATTCCCATTGAAACTTTTCAAATCCCTCTCAAAATTGTTGAAATTCTGTTGAAGCTTTTAAAATTCTCTCTAGAATTTTCAAAATCCATGGCCACATGTTTACAATTTCACGTCAAAAAATGGCTAAAATTCCAGTTGAAATTTTTTCAAAGTCCCTTAAAAATTTTCCAATTTTTGTCCCAATTCTTCCCATTCCCATTGAAACTTTTCAAATCCCTCTCAAAATTGTAGAAATTCTGTTGAAGCTTTTAAAATTCTCTCTAGAATTTTCAAAATCCATGTCCACATGTTTACAATTTCACGTAAAAAAATGCTAAAATTCCAGTTGAAATTTTTTCATAGTCCCTGAAAACTTTTCCAATTTTTGTCCCAATTCTTCCCATTCCCATTGAAACTTTTCAAATCCCTCTCAAAATTGTTGAAATTCTGTTGAAGCTTTTAAAATTCTCTCTAGAATTTTCAAAATCCATGTCCACATGTTTAGAATTTCACGTCAAAAAAATGGCTAAAATTCCAGTTGAAATTTTTTCAAAGTCCCTTAAAAATTTTCCAATTTTTGTCCCAATTCTTCCCATTCCCATTGAAACTTTTCAAATCCCTCTCAAAATTGTTGAAATTCTGTTGAAGCTTTTAAAATTCTCTCTAGAATTTTCAAAATCCATGTCCACATGTTTACAATTTCACGTCAAAAAATGGCTAAAATTCCAGTTGAAATTTTTTCAAAGTCCCTTAAAAATGTTCCAATTCTTGTCCCAATTCTTCCCATTCCCATTGAAACTTTTCAAATCCCTCTCAAAATTGTTGAAATTCTGTTAAAGCTTTTAAAATTCTCTCTAGAATTTTCAAAATCCATGTCCACATGTTTACAATTTCACGTAACAAAATGGCTAAAATTCCAGTTGAAATTTTTTCAAAGTCCCTTAAAAATTTTCCAATTTTTGTCCCAATTCTTCCCATTCCCATTGAAACTTTTCAAATCCCTCTCAAAATTGTTGAAATTCTGTTGAAGCTTTTAAAATTCTCTCTAGAATTTTCAAAATCCATGTCCACATGTTTACAATTTCACGTCAAAAAATGGCTAAAATTCCAGTTGAAATTTTTTCAAAGTCCCTTAAAAATTTTCCAATTTTTGTCCCAATTCTTCCCATTCCCATTGAAACTTTTCAAATCCCTCTCAAAATTGTTGAAATTCTGTTAAAGCTTTTAAAATTCTCTCTAGAATTTTCAAAATCCATGTCCACATGTTTACAATTTCACGTCAAAAAATGGCTAAAATTCCAGTTGAAATTTTTTCAAAGTCCCTTAAAAATGTTCCAATTCTTGTCCCAATTCTTCCCATTCCCATTGAAACTTTTCAAATCCCTCTCAAAATTGTTGAAATTCTGTTAAAGCTTTTAAAATTCTCTCTAGAATTTTCAAAATCCATGTCCACATGTTTACAATTTCACGTCAAAAAATGGCTAAAATTCCAGTTGAAATTTTTTCAAAGTCCCTTCAAAATTTTCCCATTTTTGTCCCAATTCTTCCCATTCCCATTGAAACTTTTCAAATCCCTCTCAAAATTGTTGAAATTCTGTTGAAGCTTTTAAAATTCTCTCTAGAATTTTCAAAATCCATGTCCACATGTTTACAATTTCACGTCAAAAAATGGCTAAAATTCCAGTTGAAATTTTTTCAAAGTCCCTTAAAAATTTTCCAATTCTTGTTCCAATTCTTCCCATTCCCATTGAAACTTTTCAAATCCCTCTCAAAATTGTTGAAATTCTGTTGAAGCTTTTAAAATTCTCTCTAGAATTTTCAAAATCCATGTCCACATGTTTAGAATTTCACGTCAAAAAAATGGCTAAAATTCCAGTTGAAATTTTTTCAAAGTCCCTTAAAAATTTTCCAATTTTTGTCCCAATTCTTCCCATTCCCATTGAAACTTTTCAAATCCCTCTCAAAATTGTTGAAATTCTGTTGAAGCTTTTAAAATTCTCTCTAGAATTTTCAAAATCCATGTCCACATGTTTACAATTTCACGTCAAAAAATGGCTAAAATTCCAGTTGAAATTTTTTCAAAGTCCCTTAAAAATGTTCCAATTCTTGTCCCAATTCTTCCCATTCCCATTGAAACTTTTCAAATCCCTCTCAAAATTGTTGAAATTCTGTTAAAGCTTTTAAAATTCTCTCTAGAATTTTCAAAATCCATGTCCACATGTTTACAATTTCACGTAACAAAATGGCTAAAATTCCAGTTGAAATTTTTTCAAAGTCCCTTAAAAATTTTCCAATTTTTGTCCCAATTCTTCCCATTCCCATTGAAACTTTTCAAATCCCTCTCAAAATTGTTGAAATTCTGTTGAAGCTTTTAAAATTCTCTCTAGAATTTTCAAAATCCATGTCCACATGTTTACAATTTCACGTCAAAAAATGGCTAAAATTCCAGTTGAAATTTTTTCAAAGTCCCTTAAAAATTTTCCAATTTTTGTCCCAATTCTTCCCATTCCCATTGAAACTTTTCAAATCCCTCTCAAAATTGTTGAAATTCTGTTGAAGCTTTTAAAATTCTCTCTAGAATTTTCAAAATCCATGTCCACATGTTTACAATTTCACGTCAAAAAATGGCTAAAATTCCAGTTGAAATTTTTTCAAAGTCCCTTAAAAATGTTCCAATTCTTGTCCCAATTCTTCCCATTCCCATTGAAACTTTTCAAATCCCTCTCAAAATTGTTGAAATTCTGTTGAAGCTTTTAAAATTCTCTCTAGAATTTTCAAAATCCATGTCCACATGTTTACAATTTCACGTCAAAAAATGGCTAAAATTCCAGTTGAAATTTTTTCAAAGTCCCTTCAAAATTTTCCCATTTTTGTCCCAATTCTTCCCATTCCCATTGAAACTTTTCAAATCCCTCTCAAAATTGTTGAAATTCTGTTGAAGCTTTTAAAATTCTCTCTAGAATTTTCAAAATCCATGTCCACATGTTTACAATTTCACGTCAAAAAATGGCTAAAATTCCAGTTGAAATTTTTTCAAAGTCCCTTAAAAATTTTCCAATTCTTGTTCCAATTCTTCCCATTCCCATTGAAACTTTTCAAATCCCTCTCAAAATTGTTGAAATTCTGTTGAAGCTTTTAAAATTCTCTCTAGAATTTTCAAAATCCATGTCCACATGTTTACAATTTCACGTCAAAAAATGGCTAAAATTCCAGTTGAAATTTTTTCAAAGTCCCTTAAAAATGTTCCAATTCTTGTCCCAATTCTTCCCATTCCCATTGAAACTTTTCAAATCCCTCTCAAAATTGTTGAAATTCTGTTGAAGCTTTTAAAATTCTCTCTAGAATTTTCAAAATCCATGTCCACATGTTTACAATTTCACGTCAAAAAATGGCTAAAATTCCAGTTGAAATTTTTTCAAAGTCCCTTAAAAATTTTCCAATTTTTGTCCCAATTCTTCCCATTCCCATTGAAACTTTTCAAATCCCTCTCAAAATTGTTGAAATTCTGTTGAAGCTTTTAAAATTCTCTCTAGAATTTTCAAAATCCATGGCCACATGTTTACAATTTCACGTCAAAAAATGGCTAAAATTCCAGTTGAAATTTTTTCAAAGTCCCTTCAAAATTTTCCAATTTTTGTCCCAATTCTTCCCATTCCCATTGAAACTTTTCAAATCCCTCTCAAAATTGTTGAAATTCTGTTAAAGCTTTTAAAATTCTCTCTAGAATTTTCAAAATCCACTTCAAAATGTTTACAATTTCACGTCAAAAAAATGCTAAAATTCCAGTTGAAATTTTTTCGAAGTCCCTGAAAAATTTTCCAATTTTTGTCCCAATTCTTCCCATTCCCATTGAAACTTTTCAAATCCCTCTCAAAATTGTTGAAATTCTGTTGAAGCTTTTAAAATTCTCTCTAGAATTTTCAAAATCCATGGCCACATGTTTACAATTTCACGTCAAAAAATGGCTAAAATTCCAGTTGAAATTTTTTCAAAGTCCCTTCAAAATTTTCCAATTTTTGTCCCAATTCTTCCCATTCCCATTGAAACTTTTCAAATCCCTCTCAAAATTGTAGAAATTCTGTTGAAGCTTTTAAAATTCTCTCTAGAATTTTCAAAATCCATGTCCACATGTTTACAATTTCACGTAAAAAAATGCTAAAATTCCAGTTGAAATTTTTTCATAGTCCCTGAAAACTTTTCCAATTTTTGTCCCAATTCTTCCCATTCCCATTGAAACTTTTCAAATCCCTCTCAAAATTGTTGAAATTCTGTTGAAGCTTTTAAAATTCTCTCTAGAATTTTCAAAATCCATGTCCACATGTTTAGAATTTCACGTCAAAAAAATGGCTAAAATTCCAGTTGAAATTTTTTCAAAGTCCCTTAAAAATTTTCCCATTTTTGTCCCAATTCTTCCCATTCCCATTGAAACTTTTCAAATCCCTCTCAAAATTGTTGAAATTCTGTTGAAGCTTTTAAAATTCTCTCTAGAATTTTCAAAATCCATGTCCACATGTTTACAATTTCACGTCAAAAAATGGCTAAAATTCCAGTTGAAATTTTTTCAAAGTCCCTTAAAAATTTTCCAATTTTTGTCCCAATTCTTCCCATTCCCATTGAAACTTTTCAAATCCCTCTCAAAATTGTTGAAATTCTGTTGAAGCTTCTAAAATTCTCTCTAGAATTTTCAAAATCCATGTCCACATGTTTACAATTTCACGTCAAAAAATGGCTAAAATTCCAGTTGAAATTTTTTCAAAGTCCCTTAAAAATTTTCCAATTTTTGTCCCAATTCTTCCCATTCCCATTGAAACTTTTCAAATCCCTCTCAAAATTGTTGAAATTCTGTTGAAGCTTTTAAAATTCTCTCTAGAATTTTCAAAATCCATGTCCACATGTTTACAATTTCACGTCAAAAAATGGCTAAAATTCCAGTTGAAATTTTTTCAAAGTCCCTTAAAAATGTTCCAATTCTTGTCCCAATTCTTCCCATTCCCATTGAAACTTTTCAAATCCCTCTCAAAATTGTTGAAATTCTGTTGAAGCTTTTAAAATTCTCTCTAGAATTTTCAAAATCCATGTCCACATGTTTACAATTTCACGTCAAAAAATGGCTAAAATTCCAGTTGAAATTTTTTCAAAGTCCCTTAAAAATTTTCCAATTTTTGTCCCAATTCTTCCCATTCCCATTGAAACTTTTCAAATCCCTCTCAAAATTGTTGAAATTCTGTTGAAGCTTTTAAAATTCTCTCTAGAATTTTCAAAATCCACTTCAAAATGTTTACAATTTCACGTCAAAAAAATGCTAACATTCCAGTTGAAATTTTTTCAAAGTCCCTTAAAAATTTTCCAATTTTTGTCCCAATTCTTCCCATTCCCATTGAAACTTTTCAAATCCCTCTCAAAATTGTTGAAATTCTGTTGAAGCTTTTAAAATTCTCTCTAGAATTTTCAAAATCCATGGCCACATGTTTACAATTTCACGTCAAAAAATTGCTAAAATTCCAGTTGAAATTTTTTCAAAGTCCCTTAAAAATTTTCCAATTTTTGTCCCAATTCTTCCCATTCCCATTGAAACTTTTCAAATCCCTCTCAAAATTGTAGAAATTCTGTTGAAGCTTTTAAAATTCTCTCTAGAATTTTCAAAATCCATGTCCACATGTTTACAATTTCACGTAAAAAAATGCTAAAATTCCAGTTGAAATTTTTTCGAAGTCCCTGAAAACTTTTCCAATTTTTGTCCCAATTCTTCCCATTCCCATTGAAACTTTTCAAATCCCTCTCAAAATTGTTGAAATTCTCTTGAAGCTTTTAAAATTCTCTCTAGAATTTTCAAAATCCATGTCCACATGTTTAGAATTTCACGTCAAAAAAATGGCTAAAATTCCAGTTGAAATTTTTTCAAAGTCCCTTAAAAATTTTCCCATTTTTGTCCCAATTCTTCCCATTCCCATTGAAACTTTTCAAATCCCTCTCAAAATTGTTGAAATTCTGTTGAAGCTTTTAAAATTCTCTCTAGAATTTTCAAAATCCACTTCAACATGTTTACAATTTCACGTCAAAAAATGGCTAAAATTCCAGTTGAAATTTTTTCAAAGTCCCTGAAAAATTTTCCAATTTTTGTCCCAATTCTTCCCATTCCCATTGAAACTTTTCAAATCCCTCTCCAAATTGTTGAAATTCTGTTGAAGCTTTTAAAATTCTCTCTAGAATTTTCAAAATCCATGTCCACATGTTTACAATTTCACGTCAAAAAATGGCTAAAATTCCAGTTGAAATTTTTTCAAAGTCCCTTAAAAATTTTCCAATTCTTGTTCCAATTCTTCCCATTCCCATTGAAACTTTTCAAATCCCTCTCAAAATTGTTGAAATTCTGTTGAAGCTTTTAAAATTCTCTCTAGAATTTTCAAAATCCATGTCCACATGTTTACAATTTCACGTCAAAAAATGGCTAAAATTCCAGTTGAAATTTTTTCAAAGTCCCTTAAAAATGTTCCAATTCTTGTCCCAATTCTTCCCATTCCCATTGAAACTTTTCAAATCCCTCTCCAAATTGTTGAAATTCTGTTGAAGCTTTTAAAATTCTCTCTAGAATTTTCAAAATCCATGGCCACATGTTTACAATTTCACGTCAAAAAATGGCTAAAATTCCAGTTGAAATTTTTTCAAAGTCCCTTAAAAATTTTCCAATTTTTGTCCCAATTCTTCCCATTCCCATTGAAACTTTTCAAATCCCTCTCAAAATTGTTGAAATTCTGTTGAAGCTTTTAAAATTCTCTCTAGAATTTTCAAAATCCACTTCAAAATGTTTACAATTTCACGTCAAAAAAATGCTAACATTCCAGTTGAAATTTTTTCAAAGTCCCTTAAAAATTTTCCAATTTTTGTCCCAATTCTTCCCATTCCCATTGAAACTTTTCAAATCCCTCTCAAAATTGTTGAAATTCTGTTAAAGCTTTTAAAATTCTCTCTAGAATTTTCAAAATCCACTTCAAAATGTTTACAATTTCACGTCAAAAAAATGCTAAAATTCCAGTTGAAATTTTTTCGAAGTCCCTGAAAAATTTTCCAATTTTTGTCCCAATTCTTCCCATTCCCATTGAAACTTTTCAAATCCCTCTCAAAATTGTTGAAATTCTGTTGAAGCTTTTAAAATTCTCTCTAGAATTTTCAAAATCCATGGCCACATGTTTACAATTTCACGTCAAAAAATGGCTAAAATTCCAGTTGAAATTTTTTCAAAGTCCCTTAAAAATTTTCCAATTTTTGTCCCAATTCTTCCCATTCCCATTGAAACTTTTCAAATCCCTCTCAAAATTGTAGAAATTCTGTTGAAGCTTTTAAAATTCTCTCTAGAATTTTCAAAATCCATGTCCACATGTTTACAATTTCACGTAAAAAAATGCTAAAATTCCAGTTGAAATTTTTTCATAGTCCCTGAAAACTTTTCCAATTTTTGTCCCAATTCTTCCCATTCCCATTGAAACTTTTCAAATCCCTCTCAAAATTGTTGAAATTCTGTTGAAGCTTTTAAAATTCTCTCTAGAATTTTCAAAATCCATGTCCACATGTTTAGAATTTCACGTCCAAAAAATGGCTAAAATTCCAGTTGAAATTTTTTCAAAGTCCCTTAAAAATTTTCCCATTTTTGTCCCAATTCTTCCCATTCCCATTGAAACTTTTCAAATCCCTCTCAAAATTGTTGAAATTCTGTTGAAGCTTTTAAAATTCTCTCTAGAATTTTCAAAATCCATGTCCACATGTTTACAATTTCACGTCAAAAAATGGCTAAAATTCCAGTTGAAATTTTTTCAAAGTCCCTTAAAAATTTTCCAATTTTTGTCCCAATTCTTCCCATTCCCATTGAAACTTTTCAAATCCCTCTCAAAATTGTTGAAATTCTGTTGAAGTTTTTAAAATTCTCTCTAGAATTTTCAAAATCCATGGCCACATGTTTACAATTTCACGTCAAAAAATGGCTAAAATTCCAGTTGAAATTTTTTCAAAGTCCCTTAAAAATTTTCCAATTTTTGTCCCAATTCTTCCCATTCCCATTGAAACTTTTCAAATCCCTCTCAAAATTGTTGAAATTCTGTTGAAGCTTTTAAAATTCTCTCTAGAATTTTCAAAATCCATGTCCACATGTTTACAATTTCACGTCAAAAAATGGCTAAAATTCCAGTTGAAATTTTTTCAAAGTCCCTGAAAAATTTTCCAATTTTTGTCCCAATTCTTCCCATTCCCATTGAAACTTTTCAAATCCCTCTCAAAATTTTTGAAATTCTGTTGAAGCTTTTAAAATTCTCTCTAGAATTTTCAAAATCCATGTCCACATGTTTACAATTTCACGTCAAAAAATGGCTAAAATTCCAGTTGAAATTTTTTCAAAGTCCCTTAAAAATTTTCCAATTTTTGTCCCAATTCTTCCCATTCCCATTGAAACTTTTCAAATCCCTCTCAAAATTGTTGAAATTCTGTTGAAGCTTTTAAAATTCTCTCTAGAATTTTCAAAATCCATGTCCACATGTTTACAATTTCACGTCAAAAAATGGCTAAAATTCCAGTTGAAATTTTTTCAAAGTCCCTTAAAAATGTTCCAATTCTTGTCCCAATTCTTCCCATTCCCATTGAAACTTTTCAAATCCCTCTCAAAATTGTTGAAATTCTGTTGAAGCTTTTAAAATTCTCTCTAGAATTTTCAAAATCCATGTCCACATGTTTACAATTTCACGTCAAAAAATGGCTAAAATTCCAGTTGAAATTTTTTCAAAGTCCCTTAAAAATTTTCCAATTTTTGTCCCAATTCTTCCCATTCCCATTGAAACTTTTCAAATCCCTCTCAAAATTGTTGAAATTCTGTTGAAGCTTTTAAAATTCTCTCTAGAATTTTCAAAATCCACTTCAAAATGTTTACAATTTCACGTCAAAAAAATGCTAACATTCCAGTTGAAATTTTTTCGAAGTCCCCGAAAAATTTTCCAATTTTTGTCCCAATTCTTCCCATTCCCATTGAAACTTTTCAAATCCCTCTCAAAATTGTTGAAATTCTGTTGAAGCTTTTAAAATTCTCTCTAGAATTTTCAAAATCCATGGCCACATGTTTACAATTTCACGTCAAAAAATTGCTAAAATTCCAGTTGAAATTTTTTCAAAGTCCCTTAAAAATTTTCCAATTTTTGTCCCAATTCTTCCCATTCCCATTGAAACTTTTCAAATCCCTCTCAAAATTGTAGAAATTCTGTTGAAGCTTTTAAATTCTCTCTAGAATTTTCAAAATCCATGTCCACATGTTTACAATTTCACGTAAAAAAAATGCTAAAATTCCAGTTGAAATTTTTTCGAAGTCCCTGAAAACTTTTCCAATTTTTGTCCCAATTCTTCCCATTCCCATTGAAACTTTTCAAATCCCTCTCAAAATTGTTGAAATTCTCTTGAAGCTTTTAAAATTCTCTCTAGAATTTTCAAAATCCATGTCCACATGTTTAGAATTTCACGTCAAAAAAATGGCTAAAATTCCAGTTGAAATTTTTTCAAAGTCCCTTAAAAATTTTCCCATTTTTGTCCCAATTCTTCCC
>NW_028115152.1:0-32500 GCF_964273445.1 Streptopelia decaocto
CATAGCCCCCAAGGCTCACTATTTGGCAGCACCATCGCCCCGCAAAGGCTCACTATTTGCTAGCCCCATAGCCCCGCAAAGGCTCATATTTTGGCAGCCGCTTCGCCCCCCAAGGCTCACTATTTGGCAGCCCCATGTCCCCCACAGGCTCACTATTTGGTAGCCCCATAGCCCCCCCAGGCTCACTATTTGGCAGCCCCATCGCCACCTAAGGCTCAATATTTGGGACCTCAAGAGTCTTATTTAGCTCACTATTTGGCAGCCTCATAGCCCCTCAAGGCTCACTATTTGGCAGCCCCATTGCCCCCCAAGGCACACTATTTGGCAGCCCCATTGCCCCCTAAGGCACACTATTTGGCAGCCAGATAGCACCCCCAGGGTCACTATTTGGCAGCCCCATCGCCCCCCAAGTTTCACTATTTGGCAGCCCCATAGCCCCCTAGGCTCACTATTTGGCAGCCGCTTCGCCCCCCAAGGTTCACCATTTGGCAGCTCCATCGCCCCCCAAGGCTCACTATTTGGCAGCCCTATAGCCCCCCAAGGCTCACTATTTGGCAGCCGCTTCACCCCCAAGGCTCACTATTTGGCAGCCCCATAGCACCCCCAAGGCTCACTATTTGGCAGCCCCATAGCCCCTCAAGGCTCACTATTTGGCAGCCCCATAGCCCCCCAAGGCTCACTATTTTGCAGCCCCATCACCCGCAAAGGCTAACTATTTGGCAGCCCCATAGCCCCCCAAGGCTCACTATTTGGCAGCCCCATCGCCACCTAAGTCTCACTATTTGGCAGGCCCATAGTCCAATTGAGCTCACTACTTGGCAGCCCCATAGCCCCTCAAGGCTCACTATTTGGCAGCCCCATCGCCCCCCAAGGCTCACTATTTGGCAGCCGCTTCGCCCCCCAAAGCTCACTATTTGGCAGCCCCATAGCCCCCTAAGGCTCACTATTTGGCAGCCCCATCGCCCTCAAACGGCTCACTATTTGGCAGCCCCATCGCCCCGCAAAGGCTCATTATTTGTCAGCCCCAGAGCCCCCCAAGGCTCACTATTTGGCAGCCGCATAGCCCCCCAAGGCTCACTATTTGGCAGCCCCATAGCCCCCCAAGGCTCACTATTTGGCAGCCGCATAGCCCCCCAAGGCTCACTATTTGGCAGCACCATCGCCCCGCAAATGCTCACTATTTGTCAGCCTCATAGCCCCGCAAGGTTCACTATTTGGCAGCACCATCGCCCTGCAAAGTCTCACTATTTGGCAGCCTTATAGCCTCCCAAGGCTCACTATTTGGCAGCCCCACACCCCCCGAAGGCTCACTATTTGGTAGTTGCATAGCCCCCCAAGGCTCACTATTTGGCAGCCCCATCGCCACCTAGGTTCACTATTTGGCAGCCGCTTAGCCCCCCAAGGCACACTATTTGGCAGCCGCATAGCCCCCCAAGGCTCACTATCTGGCAGCCCCATAGCCCCCCAAGGCTCACTATTTGGCAGCCCCATCACCCGCAAAGGCTCACTATTTGGCAGCCCCATAGCCCGCCAAGGCTCACTATATGGCAGCCCCATCGCCATCTAAGGCTCACTATTTGTCATCCCCATAGTCCTATTTAGCGCACTATTTGGCAGCCCCATAGCCCCTCTAGGCTCACTATTTGGCAGCCCCATTGCCCCCAAAAGAATCACTATTTGGCAGCCCCATAGCCCCCCAAGGCTCACTATTTGGCAGCCGCTTCGCCCCCCCAAGGTTCACTATTTGGCAGCTATATAGCCCCTCAAAGGCTCACAATTTGGCAGCCCCATAGACACCAAGGCTCACTATTTGGCAGCCCCATAGCCCCCCCAGGCTCACTATTTGGCAGCCTTATAGCCCCACAAAGGCTCACTATTTGGCAGCCCCATAGCCCTCCAAGGCTCACTATTTGGCAGCCCCATTGCCCCCCAAGGCTCACTATTTGGCAGCCCCATCGCCCCGCATAGGCTCACTATTTGGCAGACCCATAGCCCCCCAAAAGGCTCACTATTTGGCAGCCCCATAGCTACCAAAGGCTCACTATTTGGCAGCCGCTTTGCCCCCCAGGCTTCACTATTTGGCAGCCCCATAGCCCCCCAAGGCTAACTATTTAGCAGCCCCATAGCCACCCAAGGCTCAGTATTTGGCAGCCCCATAGCCCCCCAAGGCTCACTATTTGGCAGTCTTATAGCCCCCCTAAGGCTCACTATTTGGCAGCCCCATAGCCCCCCAAGGCTCACTATTTGGCAGCACCATCGCCCCGCAAAGGCACACTATTTGGCAGCCTCATAGCCCCCGAAGGCTCACTATTTGGCAGCCGCTTCGCCCCCCAAGGCTCACTATTTGGCAGCCCCATAGCCCCCCCAAGGCTCACTAGTTGGCAGCCCCATCGCCCCCCAAGGCTCAATATTTGGCATCCCCATCACCATGAAAGGCTCACTATTTGGCAGCCGCATAGCCCCCCAAGGCTCAGTATTTGGCAGCCCCATAGCCCCCCAAGGCTCAATATTTGGCAGCCCCATCGCCCTGCAAAGGCTCACTATTTGGCAGCCCCATAGTCCTATTTAGATCACTATTTGGCAGCCCCATAGCCCCTCAAGGCTCACTATTTGGCAGCCCCATTGCCCCCTAAGGCACACTATTTGGCAGCCCCATAGCACCCCCAGGGTCACTATTTGGCAGCCCCATCGCCCACCAAGGTTCACTATTTGGCAGCCCCATAGCCCCCTAGGCTCACTATTTGGCAGCCGCTTCGCCCCCCAAGGTTCACCATTTGGCAGCCCCATCGCCCCCCAAGGTTCACTATTTGGCAGCCCTATAGCCCCCCAAGGCTCACTATTTTGCAGCCGCTCCACCCCCAAGGCTCACTATTTGGCAGCCCCATAGCACCCCCAAGGCTCACTATTTGGAAGCCACATAGCCTCTCAAGGCTCACTATTTGGCAGCCCCATACGCCCCCAAGGCTCACTATTTGGCAGCCCCATCGCCCTCAAAAGGCTCACTATTTGGCAGCCCCATAGCCCCCCAAGGCTCAGTAATTGGCAGCCCCAGAGCCCCCCAAGGCTCACTATTTGGCAGCCGCATAGCCCCCCAAGGCTCACTATTTGGCAGCCCCATAGCCCCCCAAGGCTCACTATTTGGCAGCCCCATAGCCCCCAAGGCTCACTATTTGGCAGCACCATCGCCCCGCAAAGGCTCACTATTTGGCAGCCTCATAGCCCTGCAAGGTTCACTATTTGGCAGCACCATTGCCCTGCAAAGGCTCAGTATTTGGCAGCCTTATAGCCCCCCAAGGCTCACTATTTGGCAGCCCCATACCCCCCGAAGGCTCACTATTTGGTAGCCGCATAGCCCCTCAAGGTTCACTATTTGGCAGCCCCATCGCCACCTAGGTTCACTATTTGGCAGCCGCTTAGCCCCCCAAGGCACACTATTTGGCAGCCGCATAGCCCCCCAAGGCTCACTATTTGGCAGCCCCATTGCCCCCAAAAGAATCACTATTTGGCAGCCCCATAGCCCCCCAAGGCTCACTATTTGGCAGCCGCTTCGCCCCCCCAAGGTTCACTATTTGGCAGCTATATAGCCCCTCAAAGGCTCACAATTTGGCAGCCCCATAGACACCAAGGCTCACTATTTGAAGCCCCATAGCCCCCCAAGGCTCACTATTTGGCAGCCCCATAGCCCCCCCAGACTCACTATTTGGCAGCCTTATAGCCCCACAAAGGCTCACTATTTGGCAGCCCCATAGCCCTCCAAGGCTCACTATTTGGCAGCCCCATTGCCCCCCAAGGCTCACTATTTGGCAGCCCCATCGCCCCGCAAAGGCTCACTATTTGGCAGACCCATAGCCCCCCAAAAGGCTCACTATTTGGCAGCCCCATAGCTACCAAAGGCTCACTATTTGGCAGCACCATAGCCCCCCAAGGCTCACTATTTGGCAGCCGCTTCGCCCCCCAAGGCTCACTATTTGTCAGCCACAACGCCCCCCCGAGCTCACTATTTGGCAGTCCCATAGCTCCCAAGGCTCACTATTTGGCAGCCTCATAGCCCCCCAAGGCTCACTATTTGGCAGCCCCATGGCCCCCATAGGCTCACTATTTGGCAGCCCCATAGCACCCCCAAGGCTCACTATTTGGCAGCCTTATAGCCCCCCAAGGCTCACTATTTGGCAGCCCCATAGCCCCCCAAGGCTCACTATTTGGCAGCCCCATCGCCAGCTAAGGCTCACTATTTGGGACCCCCATAGTCCTATTTAGATAACTATTTGGCAGCCCCATAGCTCCTTAAGGCTCACTATTTGGCAGCCGCTTCGCCCCCAAAGGTTCACCATTTGGCAGCCCCATAGCCCCCCAAGGCTCACTATTTGGCAGCCCCATCGCCCCTAAGGCTCACTATTTGGAAGCCCCATAGCCCCCTAAGGCTCACTATTTGGCAGTCCCATCGCCCCGCAAAGGCTCACTATTTGGCAGCCGCTTCGCACCCCAAGGCTCACTATTTGGCAGCCCCATAGCCCCCCAAGGCTCACTATTTGGCAGCCACATAGACCCCAAGGCTCACTATTTGGCAGCCCCATAGCCCCCCAAGGCTCACTATTTGGCAGCCCCTTCGCCCCGCAAAGGCTCACTATTTGGCAGCCGCTTCGCCCCCCAAGGCTCACTATTTGGCAGCCGCATAGCCCCCCAAGGCTCACTATCTGGCAGCCCCATAGCCCCCCAAGGCTCACTATTTGGCAGCTCCATAGCATTCACAAGGTTCACTATTTGGCAGCCCCATAGCCCCTCAAGGCTCACTATTTGGCAGCCCTATAGCCCCCCAAGGCTCACTATTTGGCAGCCCCATAGTCCCTAAAGGCTCACTATTTGGCAGCCCCATAGCCCCTCAAGGCTCAGTATTTGGCAGCCGCATTGCCCCCCAAGGCACACTATTTGGCAGCCCCATTGCCCCCCTACGCACACTATTTGGCAGCCCCATAGCCCGCCAAGGGTCACTATTTGGCAGCCCCATAGCCCCTCAAGGCTCACTATTTGGCAGCCCCATTGCCCCCCAAGGCTCACTATTTGGCAGCCCCATAGCCCCCAAGGCTCACTATTTGGCAGCACCATCGCCCCGCAAAGGCTCACTATTTGGCAGCCTCATAGCCCCGCAAGGTTCACTATTTGGCAGCACCATTGCCCTGCAAAGGCTCAGTATTTGGCAGCCTTATAGCCCCCCAAGGCTCACTATTTGGCAGCCCCATACCCCCCGAAGGCTCACTATTTGGTAGCCGCATAGCCCCTCAAGGTTCACTATTTGGCAGCCCCATCGCCACCTAGGTTCACTATTTGGCAGCCGCTTAGCCCCCCAAGGCACACTATTTGGCAGCCGCATAGCCCCCCAAGGCTCACTATTTGGCAGCCCCATTGCCCCCAAAAGAATCACTATTTGGCAGCCCCATAGCCCCCCAAGGCTCACTATTTGGCAGCCGCTTCGCCCCCCCAAGGTTCACTATTTGGCAGCTATATAGCCCCTCAAAGGCTCACAATTTGGCAGCCCCATAGACACCAAGGCTCACTATTTTGAAGCCCCATAGCCCCCCAAGGCTCACTATTTGGCAGCCCCATAGCCCCCCCAGACTCACTATTTGGCAGCCTTATAGCCCCACAAAGGCTCACTATTTGGCAGCCCCATAGCCCTCCAAGGCTCACTATTTGGCAGCCCCATTGCCCCCCAAGGCTCACTATTTGGCAGCCCCATCGCCCCGCAAAGGCTCACTATTTGGCAGACCCATAGCCCCCCAAAAGGCTCACTATTTGGCAGCCCCATAGCTACCAAAGGCTCACTATTTGGCAGCACCATAGCCCCCCAAGGCTCACTATTTGGCAGCCGCTTCGCCCCCCAAGGCTCACTATTTGTCAGCCACAACGCCCCCCCGAGCTCACTATTTGGCAGTCCCATAGCTCCCAAGGCTCACTATTTGGCAGCCTCATAGCCCCCCAAGGCTCACTATTTGGCAGCCCCATGGCCCCCATAGGCTCACTATTTGGCAGCCCCATAGCACCCCCAAGGCTCACTATTTGGCAGCCTTATAGCCCCCCAAGGCTCACTATTTGGCAGCCCCATAGCCCCCCAAGGCTCACTATTTGGCAGCCCCATCGCCAGCTAAGGCTCACTATTTGGGACCCCCATAGTCCTATTTAGATAACTATTTGGCAGCCCCATAGCTCCTTAAGGCTCACTATTTGGCAGCCGCTTCGCCCCCAAAGGTTCACCATTTGGCAGCCCCATAGCCCCCCAAGGCTCACTATTTGGCAGCCCCATCGCCCCTAAGGCTCACTATTTGGAAGCCCCATAGCCCCCTAAGGCTCACTATTTGGCAGTCCCATCGCCCCGCAAAGGCTCACTATTTGGCAGCCGCTTCGCACCCCAAGGCTCACTATTTGGCAGCCCCATAGCCCCCAAGGCTCACTATTTGGCAGCCACATAGACCCCAAGGCTCACTATTTGGCAGCCCCATAGCCCCCCAAGGCTCACTATTTGGCAGCCCCTTCGCCCCGCAAAGGCTCACTATTTGGCAGCCGCTTCGCCCCCCAAGGCTCACTATTTGGCAGCCGCATAGCCCCCCAAGGCTCACTATCTGGCAGCCCCATAGCCCCCCAAGGCTCACTATTTGGCAGCTCCATAGCATTCACAAGGTTCACTATTTGGCAGCCCCATAGCCCCTCAAGGCTCACTATTTGGCAGCCCTATAGCCCCCCAAGGCTCACTATTTGGCAGCCCCATAGTCCCTAAAGGCTCACTATTTGGCAGCCCCATAGCCCCTCAAGGCTCAGTATTTGGCAGCCGCATTGCCCCCCAAGGCACACTATTTGGCAGCCCCATTGCCCCCCTACGCACACTATTTGGCAGCCCCATAGCCCGCCAAGGGTCACTATTTGGCAGCCCCATAGCCCCTCAAGGCTCACTATTTGGCAGCCCCATTGCCCCCAAAAGAATCACTATTTGGCAGCCCCATAGCCCCCCAAGGCTCACTATTTGGCAGCCGCTTCGCCCCCCCAAGGTTCACTATTTGGCAGCTATATAGCCCCTCAAAGGCTCACAATTTGGCAGCCCCATAGACACCAAGGCTCACTATTTTGAAGCCCCATAGCCCCCCAAGGCTCACTATTTGGCAGCCCCATAGCCCCCCCAGACTCACTATTTGGCAGCCTTATAGCCCCACAAAGGCTCACTATTTGGCAGCCCCATAGCCCTCCAAGGCTCACTATTTGGCAGCCCCATTGCCCCCAAGGCTCACTATTTGGCAGCCCCATCGCCCCGCAAAGGCTCACTATTTGGCAGACCCATAGCCCCCCAAAAGGCTCACTATTTGGCAGCCCCATAGCTACCAAAGGCTCACTATTTGGCAGCACCATAGCCCCCAAAAGAATCACTATTTGGCAGCACCATAGCCCCCCAAGGCTCACTATTTGGCAGCCGCTTCGCCCCCCAAGGCTCACTATTTGTCAGCCACAACGCCCCCCCGAGCTCACTATTTGGCAGTCCCATAGCTCCCAAGGCTCACTATTTGGCAGCCTCATAGCCCCCCAAGGCTCACTATTTGGCAGCCCCATGGCCCCCATAGGCTCACTATTTGGCAGCCCCATAGCACCCCCAAGGCTCACTATTTGGCAGCCTTATAGCCCCCCAAGGCTCACTATTTGGCAGCCCCATAGCCCCCCAAGGCTCACTATTTGGCAGCCCCATCGCCAGCTAAGGCTCACTATTTGGGACCCCCATAGTCCTATTTAGATAACTATTTGGCAGCCCCATAGCTCCTTAAGGCTCACTATTTGGCAGCCGCTTCGCCCCCAAAGGTTCACCATTTGGCAGCCCCATAGCCCCCCAAGGCTCACTATTTGGCAGCCCCATCGCCCCTAAGGCTCACTATTTGGAAGCCCCATAGCCCCCCAAGGCTCACTATTTGGCAGTCCCATCGCCCTGCAAAGGCTCACTATTTGGCAGCCGCTTCGCACCCCAAGGCTCACTATTTGGCAGCCCCATAGCCCCCCAAGGCTCACTATTTGGCAGCCCCATAGACCCCAAGGCTCACTATTTGGCAGCCCCATAGCCCCCCAAGGCTCACTATTTGGCAGCCCCTTCGCCCCGCAAAGGCTCACTATTTGGCAGCCCTATAGCCCCCCAAGGCTCACTATTTGGCAGCCCCATAGCCCCCCAAGGCTCACTATTTGGCAGCCCCATTGCCACCTAAGGCTCACTATTTGGCAGCTCCATAGCTTTCACAAGGCTCACTATTTGGCAGCCCCATAGCCCCTCAAAGCTCACTATTTGGCAGCCCTATAGCCCCCCAAGGCTCACTATTTGGCAGCCCCATAATCCCTAAAGGCTCAGTATTTGGCAGCCCCATAGCCCCTCAAGGCTCAGTATTTGGCAGCCGCATTGCCCCCCAAGGCACACTATTTGGCAGCCCCATTGCCCCCCTACGCACACTATTTGGCAGCCCCATAGCCCGCCAAGGCTCACTATTTGGCAGCCCCATAGCCCGCCAAGGGTCACTATTTGGCAGCCCCATAGCCCCCAAAGGCTCACTCTTTGGCAGCCCAATAGCCCCCAAAGGCTCACTCTTTGGCAGCCCCATAGACCCCTAGGCTCACTACTTGGCAGCCCCATCGACCCACATAGGCTCAGTATTTAGCAGCCGCTTCGCCCCCCAAGGCTCACTATTTGGCAGCCCCATAGACCCCAAGGCTCACTATTTGGCAGCCCCATAGCCCCCACAGGCTCACTATTTGGCAGCCTTGTAGCCCCCCAAGGCTCACTATTTGGCAGCCCCATCGCGCCACAAGGGTCACTATTTGGCAGCCTTATCGCCCCCTAAAAACTCACTATTTGGCAGCCCCATAGCCCCCTAAGACTAACTATTTGGCAGCCCCATAGCCCCCCAAGGCTCACTATTTGGCAGCCCCATCGCCCCGCAAAGGCTCACTATTTGGCAGCCGCTTCGCCCCCGAAAGGTTCACTATTTGGCAGCCCCGTCGCCCCCCTAGGCTCACTATTTGGCAGCCGTGTAGCTCCCCAAGGCTCACTATTTTGCAGCCCCATAGCCCCCCCAAGGCTCACTATTTGGCAGCCCCATCGCTCCCCAAGTCTCAGTATTTGGCAGCCCCATCGCCCCCCAAAGGCTCACTATTTGGCAGCCCCTTCGCCCACCAAGGCTCACTATTTGGCAGCCCCATCGCCCCGCAAAGGCTCACTATTTGGCAGCCGCTTCGCACCCAAAGGCTCACTATTTGGCAGCCACATAGACCCCAAGGCTCACTATTTGGCAGCCCCATAGCCCCCCAAGGCTCACTATTTGGCAGCCCCTTCGCCCCGCAAAGGCTCACTATTTGGCAGCCGCTTCGCCCCCCAAGGCTCACTATTTGGCAGCCCCATAGCCCCCCAAGGCTCACTATTTGGCAGCCCCATTGCCACCTAAGGCTCACTATTTGGCAGCTCCATAGCATTCACAAGGTTCACTATTTGGCAGCCGCATAGCCCCTCAAGGCTCACTATTTGGCAGCCCTATAGCCCCCCAAGGCTCACTATTTGGCAGCCCCATAGTCCCTAAAGGCTCACTATTTGGCAGCCCCATAGCCCCTCAAGGCTCAGTATTTGGCAGCCGCATTGCCCCCCAAGGCACACTATTTGGCAGCCCCATTGCCCCCCTACGCACACTATTTGGCAGCCCCATAGCCCGCCAAGGGTCACTATTTGGCAGCCCCATAGCCCCTCAAGGCTCACTATTTGGCAGCCCCATTGCCCCCAAAAGAATCACTATTTGGCAGCCCCATAGCCCCCCAAGGCTCACTATTTGGCAGCCGCTTCGCCCCCCCAAGGTTCACTATTTGGCAGCTATATAGCCCCTCAAAGGCTCACAATTTGGCAGCCCCATAGACACCAAGGCTCACTATTTTGAAGCCCCATAGCCCCCCAAGGCTCACTATTTGGCAGCCCCATAGCCCCCCCAGACTCACTATTTGGCAGCCTTATAGCCCCACAAAGGCTCACTATTTGGCAGCCCCATAGCCCTCCAAGGCTCACTATTTGGCAGCCCCATTGCCCCCCAAGGCTCACTATTTGGCAGCCCCATCGCCCCGCAAAGGCTCACTATTTGGCAGACCCATAGCCCCCCAAAAGGCTCACTATTTGGCAGCCCCATAGCTACCAAAGGCTCACTATTTGGCAGCACCATAGCCCCCAAAAGAATCACTATTTGGCAGCACCATAGCCCCCCAAGGCTCACTATTTGGCAGCCGCTTCGCCCCCCAAGGCTCACTATTTGTCAGCCACAACGCCCCCCCGAGCTCACTATTTGGCAGTCCCATAGCTCCCAAGGCTCACTATTTGGCAGCCCCATCGCCCCCCAAAGGCTCACTATTTGGCAGCCCCTTCGCCCACCAAGGCTCACTATTTGGCAGCCCCATCGCCCCGCAAAGGCTCACTATTTGGCAGCCCCATAGCCCCCTAAGGCTCACTATTTGGCAGCCCCATAGCCCCCCAAGGCTCTCTATTTGGCAGCCCCATCGCCACCTAAGGCTCAGTATTTGGCAGCCCCATAGTCCCCTTTAGCTCACTATTTGGCAGCCCCATAGCCCCTCAAGGCTCACTATTTGGCAGCCCCATCGCCCCGCAGAGGCTCACTATTTGGCAGCCCCATAGCCCCCCAAGGCTCACTATTTGGCAGCACCATCGCCCCGCAAAGGCTCACTATTTGCTAGCCCCATAGCCCCGCAAAGGCTCATATTTTGGCAGCCGCTTCGCCCCCCAAGGCTCACTATTTGGCAGCCCCATGTCCCCCACAGGCTCACTATTTGGTAGCCCCATAGCCCCCCCAGGCTCACTATTTGGCAGCCCCATCGCCACCTAAGGCTCACTATTTGGGACCTCAAGAGTCTTATTTAGCTCACTATTTGGCAGCCTCATAGCCCCTCAAGGCTCACTATTTGGCAGCCCCATTGCCCCCCAAGGCACACTATTTGGCAGCCCCATTGCCCCCCAAGGCTCACTATTTGGCAGCCCCATAGCCCCCAAAGGCACACTCTTTGGCAGCCCCATAGACACCAAGGCTCAGTATTTGGCAACCCCGTAGCCCCCCAAGGCTCACTATTTGGCAGCCCCATAGTCCCCCAAGGCTCACTATTTGGCAGCTCCATCGCCCCACAAGGTTCAGTATTTGGCAGCCCCATAGCCTCCCAAGGCTCACTATTTGGCAGCCGCTTCGCCCCCCAAGGTTCACCGTTTGGCAGCCCCATACCCCCCAAGGCTCACTATTTGGCAGCCTTATAGCCCCCCAAGGCTCAGTATTTGGCAGCCCCATAGCCCCCCAAGGCTCACTATTTGGCAGCCGCATAGCTTCCCAGGCTCACTATTTGGCAGCCCCATTGCCACCTAAGGCTCACTATTTGGCAGCCGCTTCGCCCCAAAGGGCTCACTATTTGGCAGCCCCATGGCCCCCCAAATGCTCACTATTTGGCAGCCCCATAGCCCCCCAAGGCTCACTATTTGGCAGCCCCATCACCCCGAAAGGCTCACTATTTGGCAGCTGCATTGCCCCACAAGGCACACTATTTGGCAACCCCATTGCCCCCCAAGGCACACTATTTGGCAGCCCCATAGCCCCCCAAGGCTCACTATTTGGCAGCCCCATCGCCCCTCAAATGATCACTATTTGGCAGCCCCATCGCCCCCCAAAGGCTCACTATTTGGCAGCCGCTTCGCCCCCCAAGGCTCACTATTTGGCAGACCCATCGCCCCAAAATAATCACTATTTGGCAGCCCCATCGCCCTCAAAAGGCTCACTATTTGCCAGCCCCATAGCCCCCCAAGGTTCACTATTTGGCAGTCGCTTCGCCCCCCAAGTTTCACTATTTGGCAGCCCAATAGCCCTACAAGGCTCACAATTTGGCAGCCCCATAGACAACAAGGCACACTATTTTGCAGCCCCATAGCCCCCCAGGGCTCACTATTTGGCAGCCCCATAGCCCTCAAAAGGATCACTATTTGGCAGCCCCATAGCCCCCCTAAGGTTCAGTATTTGGCAGCCCCATAGTCCCCCAAGGCTCACTATTTGGCAGCCGTATAGCCCCCCTAGGCTCACTATTTGGCAGCCCCATAGCCCCCCAAGGCTCACTATTTCGCAGCCCCATAGCCACCCAAGACTCACTATTTGGCAGCCCCATTGCCCCCAAAATGCTCACTATTTGGCAGCCCCATAGCCCCCCAAGGCTCACTATTTGGCAGCCGCTTCGCCCCCCGAGGTTCACTATTTGGCAGCCCTATAGCCCCCCAAGGTTCAGTATTTGGCAGCCCCATAGCCCCCCAAGGCTCAGTATTTGGCAGCCCCATAGGCCCCCAAGGCTCACTATTTGGCAGCCTTATAGCCCCCCAAAGGCTCACTATTTGGCAGCCCCATAGCCCCCCAAGGCTCAGTATTTGGCAGCCCCATAGGCCCCCAAGGCTCACTATTTGGCAGCCCCATAGCCCCCTCAGGCTCACTATTTGGCAGCCCCATCGCCACATAAGGATCACTATTTGGGACCCCCATAGTCCTATTTAGATCACTATTTGGCAGCCCCATAGCCCCTCAAGGCTGACTATTTGGCAGCCCCATTGCCCCCCTAGGCACACTATTTGGCAGCCCCATAGCCCCCCCAGGCTCACTATTTGGCAGCCCCATAGCCCCCCAAAACTCACTATTTGGCAGCCCCATAGCCTCCCAAGGCTCACTATTTGGCAGCCCCATAGCCGGATCAAAGTCCTGTTTCAGATCTATTAGTGTAGTATTTGCTTTATTGCAACATTGGCTGTTAATACTAGTGGAAATACAGCTGTCGAGGGTTAAGATTGCGGGGTGACAATAAAACCCTGGCAGATGTATTGTTAACCTCCTCTCCCCCCCACTTCCCCCGTTTTCCCCCTCCCTCTCCCCCCTTCCCACTCAGGACAGGCGATCGGGAGGGAAAGAAGAACAGAGAGAAGAGAGTTGGAAAAATTAAAGATGTTTTACTAATGCTACTAATAAGAATAGAGAAAATAATACAAAATATACAAAACCAATCTTGAAAGTCTCAGCAACTGCAGAGCCAGCACCCAAAGTCCTGGATTAGACTCGGCAGCCAAGCGGAGCTGGATTCAGTCTGTCACTAGGCCTCAGTTCTCAGGGACGACCAGCCAGATCCTCTCCTAAGGTCGGCCATAAGGAAAAAGGGAAGAAAAGGGACGAGATCCTCGTGATCTCCCACTTTTATATGAAGTATTCACGTGAATGGAGTGTTATACACAGTTGGTCAATTTCTTAGTCACTTGTTTCTCGTCGCCCCTCTGGCGAGATGTCCATCCATGCTTATCAATAAGTTTGCATTCCATTGCTATGTTTACCAAAACATGGGTCTGGTTCTCCAGGAAAATGCAGTTAATATGAAGGCTTTAGCTGACAGGCAAAATTCACTGAAAGAGAAACTTGTTTTTTAACAAAACCAGGACATTCCACCCCTTATAATATGCCATTCACTGAATACTTAAACCTTATCAATACAATCTATCAATACAATCTAATTAATCACTACTACTATATATATATATACACATATGTACATATATACACAGGAGTAATTAATCAGTGGACCATCCTTTAAAAAGTTCATTAAGTTCATTTTGTCACAACAGTCTCCCAGGGCAGGAAAAAATGGTACAAGTGCATCTCATGACCACTGTGTTTGGGTTAAAGACATCGACTTTGAGGAATTTGTCAGGCGCCACTCGAAGAAGCTAGCTCTGGTTTCATCATCACTGTTTTCATCTGAAAAACACTTATTAAACACTGTTAGTATGGCAGTTCACATCATGCAGTTCAGTATTGCATATTTTCACCTAAACTCAAGTCCCCTTGAGGTACACACCGAACTTCTCCATCCTTAAGCATCACCCACCAGGTGCTGCCAGGTCCCTGGGCAAAAACAATCCCGCGAATGGGCTTGCCTTTGCCTGAGGCAGGAGGAACGCAGACTGCCTTTCCTAACATGTTTTTCATGTCTACTACAGAACTTTATCTCCTTCCGCAGTACGAAGAATTCCCGATTGAGCAGGCCCGGCTCGATTGGTTGATCCCCTGGTGTTGACCAACCAAGTGGCTTTTGCTAAATTTGAATCCCAGTTTTTAAAGGTTCCACCACCCAATGCCTTTAGTGTAGTTTTTAACAAACCATTGTACCTTTCAATTTTCCCAGGGGCTGGTGCATGATATGGAATACGTCTGCAGAGAGGAGCACAGGGAGTGACCTGGAGGTGCCTGAGCCTGCTGGCTCCCCTCCCATTTGGGGCCAGTACCTGTCTCCTGGTGGAGCGATTGTCAGCAGCGTCGACACCACCTCCCCAGGGCTCCTGTTGGCCATCAGCAGAAGCAGGGACTCCACGCCCTGCCGGCCGGGCTGCTGTCGTGCTGATGCTCTGCAGGTTTTTGGGGATGCAGCTCGTGATCTTTGGCACCTGGAGGGGACACAGGTGAGGATGGTGCTGCCACTGGAGTGCAGCCATTTCCTCAGCTGCCCTTTCCATCCCTCTCTGCCGCCTTCAGGTGACTTCAGGTGCCTGAGACACCAGGGGTGGGGAGGAAGAGAGGGATGGAGGGAGGAACAAGGCCTGACAGGGCCGAAGGACAGGGCGATCCAACCACAGGCCACTTACATCCACCAGCCAGAGTTCAGGGTTTCCCGTGACCACGTCCAGCGGGTTTCTGGCCATCTCCTTGTCAAAGGTGCTGGAGTCGCTCATGGCCTCGATGAACACCAGGACCATGTCTGTCCTCTCGGGAGGCTGGAGGTATTCTTCAAAGAGCTAAGGGAGGAAGGGAGGCAGCGAAGCCAAGTCACACCGAGTGCCCCGGTGCTGCTGCGTAGCCGGGCAGTGCCAGCAGCCCTGCAGAGCCGCCCGGCGGTGCTGCGGCAGTGCCCGCAGCAAAGCTGGCAGCAGGGGCGGCAGTGACTGCTGGGGAGGAGGAGAAGAGAGGCCCGGGGAGAGGGAGGAGGGTTGCGGTCATTGCGCAGCGTGCTGGCCCTGCCGTGAACCAGGGCTTGCTGGTGGCCAGCAGGACTGGGGCTGCTGCTGGGACACTGGAGAGCAGCCCTCGCAGCGTCCCTGCTCGGGGACAGCAGGAACCCTCTCAGCAGGGACAGGGAGGCCACGCCAGCTCCCTGATTGTGGAGGCCTTTGCTCTCACAAGTCCGCTGCTGGTGCCACAGCCAGGAGGGACAGCAAGGGGGGAGCTTGTTACCATGGCAACGTGAGTGGTGCTGGGCGAAGAGCGCAGGGAGGCGGCCTTGGCTTCCCAATCCCCTTGGAGCTGTGCGTTCTTCTCTGGCAGTGTCGCACCTAAAGAGCGGGGCAAACGCAGAAGAGTGGGTAAGACACAGCAGCTTCCCCAGCATTGGAAAGAGCTGTGAACTTGGAGTGGCTGAGGAGGGAGATTATGACCCAGGGTCTGGGGAGGAGGTGGTGGAGAGCGGGGCCACGGAAAGGCTGACCCGCCTCCACTGTACGTGTGCGAATGCTCCTGGCCCTGGAAACTCCAAGGCCCTAGAGCTCTGCATGCAGTCCCACAGTTCAGTCCGCCATGGCTGGAATAACGGTGACGTGGGGGACGGCTCGCATGGCCGCAGTGCTGCGGGGCAGGGATACGGGCCCCTCGGGAGAGATGGGAAGATGATCCTGAGGAGCAGCTCAGCTACACGGGACCATCAACAGCCTGGGACAGAGTGTGGGGGTCAGGAGCAGGGCCAGGGCTGGTGACATGATGGTGGTGTCTCCAGCAAGCAGGAGAACCATTCATTGCAATGCTCAGGAAGATTAGCAGAGGTATTGGGTGATGTTGGTGTGCAGGGGGATTCATCCCACCACAGCTTCTCTTACAGTGTTGCTGATACTTGACTTTGAAGAGGGAATAAAGAGCATCCAAAGCCAAATGTCTGATCTCTTCTCCCCTGGATGACAGGAGCAGGACAAGATGTCCCAGCAGCTGTCCGAGGATTGGGATCTGGGTCGATGCGTAGAAGGCTTGTCTGTCCTCATTGGGATCAGCCTGGGCAAGGGAGGAGGAAGAACAGAAGGGCTGAGGGCACCTGGGGATAAAGCCCTGAACCCAAGGGTGTGCCCAGGGCTGGATGCAGGCAGGTCAGAGCTTTGCAGGGCCCTGTGGGCCCCATCTCCCTGAACAGCCCCACACAGGCAGAGCTGCCAGACCTGGCCTTCCCCTGGGCTCCTTGGGCAGTCCCAGCCGACACAGGACTGCGGCAGAGGTGGGTCCTGCCAGAGCAAGGTGTGCCTGGTCCTTACCTTCACTAAGTTGGACAGTAAATGGCTCAGCATAGCGATCCTGCCCATAGCCCTCTCCTGCACACATGCTCTGCTGGAGCTGGTGAAGGTCATGAGCATCTGGGGAGAGACAAGCTGCTGGAGAGCCCTGGGAGCAGCCACCGCTCCAGCAGAAGCTCAAGTCCTGGGCTGGACTGGCCCAGTCCATTAAGGCTTCCCCTGGTCTTGAACAAAGCCTGTAGTGAGGTTCTTGCCCTGGGGTCCCTGGCAGGCTTGGGGCACAAGCCCCAGGCCAGCCCTGTGGCCAGGCAGGAAGGCAGATGCCACCCTCTGCGGCCACTGTGCTGCAGAAGAGCCTGGAGGGCAGCCCCTGGTTCCCCGGGGAGGTGGGCACCCTCCCGGCAGCGCTCTCTGCACGGCACGGGGTGGGACTGTCCGCTCCAGAATGGACACCCCGTCCCCCAGGGTGAGGAACAGCCCTTGCGAAGCCCAGACTTTGCACACTCCAGACCTGGAAGTTATTGTGCAGCAGCTTTCTGACTCTGGAGACACGACACCGGAGCATCAGCCTAGTTAGCATGTTGTCCATGGTTTGCATGGTCTGCAAGAAGACAAGGAGTTGTGCTCGTGTTTCCTGCCATCCCTCTCACCCCCAGGGGACTGATCTGAACTCCCAGCACTGAGGGACGACTCCTGCGCTGCTTCGCTGTGCCTGGGAGAGACCCAGGGACAAATAATCTGCTGCGGGCAGAGCAGCCTGCAAAACTGGACATGGCCAGGCCCGCCGGCAGGGGACCAAGGGATGAGGGTGGGACAGCAGAACTGAGACCCTGCCCTGCTTGGATCTCTGGTCATATCACAGTGCAGGGTGGCTGGAGAGCAGCCCAGAGGGACTGGGGGCTCCTGTAGCTCTCCCAGCACTTACCACATGGTAGAGGTCACAGTCCAGGCCCTGCATTTCCTCTTCTGGAGGAAGCAAGAAGACGCTGGAGAAGCAGGCTTCAAGGAGGCTTGTCTCCTTGCCCTCCGGCACCATCTCCACTAGGCTGCAAAGAAAGACAAGCCAGTCAGACACTGGTGCTGGGAGCAGTGCGTGGAGGCCTCGTACAGGTGGACATGGGGCTCGGGGGCAGGGGTCCCCGGGAGGGATGGGCAGGTACCTCAGTTCGGCAACGGCACGCATGGCGATCTGCCGCAGCACCGTGCGCAGTTGGTCCCTGGGCTCCTCTTCCAGCAGCACCTGCAGAGCACAGCTGGGATGGGACCCAGTGCCACCAGCCCCTGGCCCTGCCCAACAATGTCCTCACTGGGTGCCAGTGTCAGGGGCCTCAAGCCCTTCCCCAGAGCCGCTGGGTAGCCCCTCACCTTGATTTTGTCTGCCAGCTGGAATATCTGGCAGAAGAGATCTAGGCCCAGGGACAAGCTGGAGCCCCTGCTGGTGTCACACAGGGCACAGATGCTCTGCAGAAACTGCATCTTCTGGCTCTCCTCCTAGAGCCAGGGAGCAGAGAGGCAAACAGGGAGTGTGAGAATCAGGACACACGAGCAGTGGGCACCGCAGCATGGGGGTGCAGTGCCATGTGGAGACCTGGGAGCAGCAGCTCTGCCCAGCCAGCACCCTCCAGCACCCGCAGCAGAGCCCCTGTCAGCAGCCGCCAGCACAGCCGCCTTTAAAGCGGCTGCGGTTACCTTTTCTGGGTTTCTGACAAAGGCCGTGATGAAGTCCACGTGACCCTTTGCAAATTCATACACCGGCAACCAGGTGGCATCTAATAAAGGGGGAGAGCAGGGAGGGCTGCAGAGAGGTTTGCAGGCAGGACAGAGCAGAAGGAGATCTGCCCCCCGTCCAGCCGCACGCCCGCTGCCCCGGCACAGTCTCCCCGTGCGTGCCAGGGCTGCAGGGTGCCCGGCAGACGGGCTGCGATGCTGGAGCCAGGCAGGACGGGGAAAGCGCCCGGTGCAGTGGGTGAGGAACTCGCTTCAGACAGGCAGGAAAGGTCCCCGTCCCGCAGCACGGCTGCCTCCTGCTCGCCCAGCTGCCTCTCGCTGCCCGTGCCCTGCAGCAGGAGCTGGGTCCCCTCTGCCCGCAGCGGCTGTGCTGGGGCCGGCTCCCAGCTCGGAGCAGCCCTGGGCTTCAGGCAGCATAATCCCCACCCGTGGGAACCCCCTGCCAGCGTGTGGGGAACCGTGACCCTGGTGTCGAGTGGGGAACGATCTCTGGGCCCCACCCTGCCCAGACAATCAGCGCCCCTCACTCACCGATCTCCAGGTGCCAGATCAGGGACGTCTCAGAGGGCTCCTCTGGAGGGCTGTCCTCCTGGGGATCCCAAACCTCCTCCCAGGCCACCCTGGGAAGGCTGGGGGGTCTCTCCTCCAAGGACCCCCCAGGAGGGCTGGGGGGTCTCTCCTCCAAGGCCTCCCCGATGATGACAGGGGGACCGTCTGCCCAGCTCACCCTGCGACGCCTGGGGGGTCTCTCCTCCAAGGCCCCCCGGGGAGGGCTGGGGGGTCTCTTGTCCCAGGCCTCCCCGATGAGGACAGGGGGACCGTCTGCCCAGCTCACCCTGCGACGCCTGGGGGGTCTCTTCTCCAAGGCCCCCCCGGGAGGGCTGGGGGGGTCTCTCCTCCCAGGCCTCCCCGATGATGACAGGGGGACCGTCTGCCCAGCTCACCCTGCGACGCCTGGGGTGTCTCTCTCCCATCCTGTGGGATGAAGGGAAGGAAGGGAGAACCTTCGGCAAAATCCCTCGGTGCTGCAGGTCTGCCTGGGGCAGTGGGGAAAGATGTGGGCTGTGCTCAGGGACTCCACAGCCAGAGTCTGCTGAGGGCAGCCAGAGATAGGGGATGGTTGGACGCAATGATCTGTAGGGTCGCTTCCAACCAAAATGATTCTAGGATTCTCCGAAAGACTGGGGCTACGCTCGGGGCTCTCGCCAGCTCCGTGCTCACGCCCTGTCCCGTCACCGTCCTGTCGGACAGTGTGGGCTGGGCCCACGGCTGCACTGAGCACACGCAGGGCAGTGGGTGTCACAGAGTGAGGTCACAAAGGGCCCCACTGTGACCCTGCGCCTGGGGAGGCACAGGCCAGCTCAGCCCTGGGCACCTGGGTGCTCTCGGGTGCCTCCAGGCCCCCCTTTGCCCTCATGTCCCCTCAGGACCTCCCTGTTGCCCTGTGGTGTGTCCCCGAGCCCCGTGTTCACCTGGCTGGCCGATCTGAACAGCAGCAAAGCTGCTCCTTTTGTGGGTTGGTAGAGATTTCTAGGGATTTCCAGGGTGGGCAGCAGAGGAGATGGACACGTAGCAAGCAATAAACGGCTTCAGCTTGAATTCACATTGAATTGTGTGGAGTCCGTGATTTTTGCCCTCACAAGTGGTAACCCCGATGTGATCCATATGGAGAACTGACGGCGAGGAGACGACTGCTGGATGAGGGACGAGCCCCGGCTGCATACGGCACGGCTGGACCGGGACCGGGACGCAGTTCGTGGAGCTGTGGGAAAGCAGAGGATCCAACGTCGGTGCAACGGACACCTGAAGAGGGGAGCAGCCGGGAGCGAGAGGAGATGGGGCAGAATATATCTAACGAAGAAGCAGCAGTACTGCAGTTCCTCTCACATATCCTCTCTAGGAGAGCGGGGATGCAAAAATGCCTTGAAAAGGCTATGGAGCACAGCAATTTTTCTTTCGCCCTGTGTGTTGCCTTCCTGAAAATCAAGCAGCTTGTCAGGAACGTGAGTTAATTGTTTTACTGGTTGTTGTTACAGTTTATTTGTGGTATTGCTTGTGTAAGTGCACTGTAAGTCTTCTTCCTCCTTCTCCCACTTGTGCTGCAAGCCTCTCCATGCTTCCCCGTCCTCGCTCCCCTTCTCATGGTTTCTACGTCACGCCGCTGTGCCCCAGGGCACTGGCCTGCACGGCCCTGCCCGGCAGCGGGAGCGTCCGGAGCTGCCGGCTGGTTCTCCAGCTTTAGGGTCCCCCGCAGCAGCCCGCTCTCCTCAGCTCTGCACACCCAGCCAGTTGCGCCACCCAGGCAAAGTCAGCTTCACCCTCTGCCCTACACCTCACCTGCAAACAGCCAACTCTTCAACTGACAACCGTCCAAAACCCACCAACAAACTCTCCAAATCTCAGCCTTTCGCTTTCAACTGCTGCCTCTAGTGCATCTCACAGACAAGCCTCCAAAATGCCCTCATCCTGCAATAATACTCCAGCACTGATCGCCTGCGGGAACAACCGCCACAATACCATGCAAACACCAACCAGTTCTGGCACGGAAATATCGCTTTCTCCTCAAGATTCCACCTACACCAACTGCTGACAAACACACGCTGTCCTCACCAAAGCCAAACGCTGCAACAACCAGCGACAACTCAAATCTGCGTGTGCGGCGCAAAATCGCAGGTGTGAGCTAACGCAGAGCTGGGCTTGACAGCTGCAGAGTGTGCACCCTGTGGCTTAACGTGGCCAGTTACTGCCATTCTGCCTTCTCCCCGGGAGAAGCGCATGAGCACAGGCTGCTTCAAGGCACAATGCGAACGGTTTGGATCTCCGGGTCTCTGAGGGCGAGAGTAATAAATGTGATCTGTGTGTGGCGCAGGAACTTCCCGTCCACTTGCTCCTCCATTCAGTCAGGTGCTGCAAGAGAGGGACAGAGAAAGAAATAGTTAGGACCGGATTAACAACCTCGTCATCCCTGTCCCCAAACCTGCAGGCGTCCTAGGAGGCCTCATCTAAGTTTTGCTCTTCTCCCTCTCTTTGCTGGAATACTTCACTGCACAAATTTTGTCATGAACACTCTCTTAACCAGCCTGATGTGTTCATAGTTCCCAGGCCAGCATCCATTCCTCAAGGTACCTCAGCATTTCCCTTTGAAACCAACCTTAGTGCCATCCCGTCCCTGAGCTATCTCAGCGTTGCCCACTGCAGCCTCCCCAACGCCATCTCCTCCCTGAGGTCCCTCAGCCTTTCCCGCCCAAGCTCCTTCCGCGCTGTCCCGCCCTAAGGCTCCTCCGCCGCTCCCGCCGTTCCCCTCGTTCCCGGCCCCGCCCCGCAGCAGAGGGAGAGGGAGGAGGGTTGCGGTCATTGCGCAGCGTGCTGGCCCTGCCATGAACCAGGGCTTGCTGGTGGCCAGCAGGACTGGGGCTGCTGCTGGGACACTGGAGAGCAGCCCTCGCAGCGTCCCTGCTCGGGGACAGCAGGAACCCTCTCAGCAGGGACAGGGAGGCCACGCCAGCTCCCTGATTGTGGAGGCCTTTGCTCTCACAAGTCCGCTGCTGGTGCCACAGCCAGGAGGGACAGCAAGGGGGGAGCTTGTTACCATGGCAACGTGAGTGGTGCTGGGCGAAGAGCGCAGGGAGGCGGCCTTGGCTTCCCAATCCCCTTGGAGCTGTGCGTTCTTCTCTGGCAGTGTCGCACCTATAGAGCAGGGCAAACGCAGAAGAGTGGGTGAAATGGTCCCAATTCTGTGTTCCCGCAGCTGGAGTCCATCAAGGGGACGAAGGAGGGCGAGGACGATTCCTAAAGCCCCAAACCCGCCCCCGTTCACCCCAATAGGCCCCGTTTCCTGCCCCCGTGCTCATGCTGTCGTGGCCCCTCCCCCCGGCCCCGGCCCCGCCCCCCCCTTTTAATTTTGATACCTCGTTACGAGTTGATGATTAAAGGACGGATGGTTTGTAGCTGTGGGGTGACCCATAAGTGACGTGGGGACCCATAGAGACCATAGAAACCCATAGAGACCCATAGATTGACCCATAGAGACCACAGGGACTCATAGAGATCCAGTGACCAATGGGGACGAAGAGCTCTGCAAGCCCCGCCCCCCACCGTTGTGGGTGGGGCCAACCCCCAGTTCCGATTTTCACCGGGATTTCCAAATTGAAAGGTACTCTATAACATGTCAACATTGATTTTAAGAATCTGAACTAGAGTTTTAGAGATTTTGACGTGAAAGTGTCAAAATCCTGTCAGGGATATGGAAAACTTCGCGAGAGTGTGAAAAGTTTCACAGGGATTTCCAAAATGTTGAAGGGAAATCCAAACATACCAACATTGATTTTAAGAATCTCAACTGGAGTTTTAGAGATTTTGACGTGAAAGTGTAAAAATCCTGTCGGGGATTTGGAAAACTTTGCGAGAATGTAAAAAGTTTCACCGGGATTTCCAAAATGTTGAAGGGAAATCCAAACATGTCAACATTGGTTTTAAGAATCTCAACTGGAGTTTTAGAGATTTTGACGTGAAAGTGTAAAAATCTTGTTGGGGATTTGGAATATTTGCTGAGAATTTAAAATGTTTCACCTAGATATCCAAAATTTTGAAGGGAAATCCAAACATGTCAACATTGATTTTAAGAATCTCAAGTGGAATTTTAGAGATTTTGACGTGAAAGTATCAAAATAATGTCGGGGATTTGGAAAACTTTGCGAGAATGTAAAAAGTTTCACTGGGCTATCCAAAATGTTGAAAGTTATTCTAAACATGTCAACATTGATTTTAAGAATCTCAACTGGAGTTTTAGAGATTTTCACGTGAAAGTGTACAAATCCTTCAGGGATTTAGAAAACTTCGCGAGACTGTAAAAAGTTTCACCGGGATTTCCAAAATGTTGAAGGGAACTCCAAACGTACCAACATTGATTTTAAGAATCTCAACTGTAGTTTTAAAGATTTTGACGTGAAATGTAAAAATCTTGTCAGGGATTTGGAAAACTGTGCGAGATTGTAAAAAGTTTCACCGGGATTCCCAAAATGTTGAAAGGAACTCTAAACATATCAACATTGATTTTCAGAATCTCAACTGGAGTTTTAGAGATTTTCCATATGCCCAACTCGATTTTCACACTTTCACGTCAAAACCTCTAAATCTCCTGCTGAGATTCTAAAAATCAGTGTTGACATGTTTCGAGTAGCTTTCAACATTTTGTATATCCCAGTGAAATTTTTTACTTTCTCGCAAAGTTTTCCAAATCCCCGACAAGATTTTGACACTTTCATGTCAAAATCTCTAAAACTCCAGTTGAGATTCTTAAAATCAATGTTGACGTGTTTGGAGTTCCCTTCAACATTTTGTAAATCCCGGTGAAACTTTTCACACTCTCGCAAAGTTTTCCATATCGCCGACACGATTTTTACACGTTCATGTCAAAATCTCTAAAACTCCAGTGGAGATTCTTAAAACCGATGTTGGTATGTTTGGATTTATATTCAACATTTTGGAAATCCCTGTGAAACTTTTCACACTCTCGCAAAGATTTCCATATACCTGACACGATTTTTACACTTTCACGTCAAAATCTCTAAAACTCCAGTTGAGATTCTTAAAATCAATGTTGGTATGTTTGGAGTTCCCTTCAACATTTTGGAAATCCCGGTGAAACTTTTTACAGTCTCGCGAGGTTTCCTAAATCCATGAAGCATTTGTCCACTTTCACGTGAAAATCTCTAAAACTCCAGTTGAGATTCTTAAAATCAATGTTGACATGTTTAGTGTTCCTTTCAACATTTTGGAAATCCCGGTGAAACTTTTTACACTCTCGTGAAGTTTTCCATATCCCTGACAGGATTTTGACACTTTCACCTCAAAATCTCTAAAACTCCAGTTGAGATTCTTAAAATCAATGTTGACATGTTTAGAGTTCCTTTCAACATTTTGGAAATCCCGGTGAAAACTTTTACACTCTCGTGAAGTTTTCCAAATCCCCGACAGGATTTTGACAATTTCACGTCAAAGTGTCTAAAACTCCAGTTGAGATTCTTAAAACCAATGTTGACATGTTTGGATTTCCCTTCAAGATCCTGGAAATCCCGGTGAAAATTTTACATTCTCAGGAAATATTCCAAATCTCCGACAGGATTTTGACACTTTTACGTCAAAATCTCTAAAACTCCAGTTGAGATTCTTAAAATCAATGTTGGTATGTTTGGATTTCTATTCAACATTTTGGAAATCCCTGTGAAACTTTTCACACTCTCGCAAAGATTTCCATATACCTGACACGATTTTTACAATTTCACGTCAAAATCTCTAAAACTCCATCTGAGATTCTTAAAATCAATGTTGACATGTTTGGAGTTCCCTTCAACATTTTGGAAATCCCAGTGAAATATTTTAAATTCTCAGCAAAATTTCCAAATCACCGATAAGACTTTTACACTTTCACGTCAAAATGACAAAAAACTACAGCTGAGATTCTTAAAACTAATGTTGACATGTTTAGAGTTCCCTTCAACATTTTGGAAAATCCGATGAAACTTTTCACATTCTCAGGAAAATTTCCAAATCCCTGATAAGATTTTGACACTTTCATGTCTAAATCTCTAAATCTCCAGTGGAGATTCTTAAAATCAATATTGGTATGTTTGGAGTTCCCCTCCACATTTTGGATATCCCAGTGAAACTTTTTACATTCTCGCAAAGTTTTCCAAATCCCCGACAGGATTATGACACTTTCACGTCAAAATCTCTAAAACTCCAGTTGAGATTCTTAAAATCAATGTTGACATGTTTAGAGTTCCTTTCAACATTTTGGATATCCCAGTGAAACTTTTTACATTCTCGCAAAGTTTTCCAAATCCCCGACAGGATCTTGACACTTTCGCGTCAAAATCTCTAAAACTCCAGTTGAGATTCTTAAAATCAATGTTGGTATGTTTGGATTTCCTTTCAACATTTTGGAAATCTCTGTGAAACTTTTCACACTCTCGCAAAGTTTTCCATATGCCCGATACGATTTTTACACGTTCACGTCAAAATCTCTAAAACTCCAGTTGAGATTCTTAAAATCAATGTTGACATTTTTAGAGTACCTTTCAACATTTTGGATATCCCAGTGAAACTTTTTACATTCTCGCAAAGTTTTCCAAACCCCCGACAGGATTTTGACACTTTCACATCAAAATCTCTAAAACTTCAGTGGAGATTCTTAAAACCGATGTTGGTATGTTTGGATTTCCCTTCAACATTTTGGAAATCCCTGTGAAACTTTTCACACTCTCGCAAAGTTTTCCATATACCCGATAAGATTTTGACACTTTCACATCAAAATCTCTAAAACTCCAGTTGAGATTCTTAAAATCCATTTTGGTTTGTTTGGATTTCCCTTCAACATTTTGGAAATCCCGGTGAAACTTTTCACACTCTCGCAAAGTTTTCCATATCCCCGACTGGATTTTGACACTTTCACGCCAAAATCTCTAAAACTCCAGATGAGATTCTTAAAATGAATGTTGACATGTTTGGAGTTCCCTTCAACATCTTGGAAATCCCGGTGAAATATTTTAAAATCTCAGGAAAATTTCCAAATCCCCGAAAAGAGTTATACACTATCACGTCAAGATCTCTAAGACTCCAGTTGAGATTCTTAAAATCAATGTTGGTATGTTTGGAGTTCCCCTCCACATTTTTGTTATCCCAGTGAAACTTTTTACATTCTCGCAAAGTTTTCCAAATCCCCGACAGGATTTTGACAATTTCACGTCAAAATCTCTAAATCTCCAGTGGAGAGTCTTAAAATCAATGTTGGTATGTTTGGATTTCCCTTCAACATTTTGGAAATCTCTGTGAAACTTTTTACACTCTCGCAATGTTTTCCAAATCCGCGACAGGATTTTTTCAGTTTCACGTTAAAATCTCTAAAACTCCAGCTGAGATTCCTAAAATCAATGTTGACATGTTTGGAGTACCTTTCAACATTTTGGATATCCCAGTGAAACTTTTTACATTCTCGCAAACTTTTCCAAATCCTCGACAGGATTTTTACACTTTCACGTCAAAGTCTCTTAAACTCCAGTTCCGATTCTTAAAATCCATGTTGGTACGTTTGGAGTTCCCTTCAACATTTTGGAAATCCCCGTGAAACCTTTTACATTCTGAGGAAATTTTCCAAATCCCCGACAAGATTTTGACACTTTCACGTCAAAATCTCTAAAACTCCAGTTGAGATTCTAAAAAAAAACGTTGACATGTTTGCAGTCCCCTTTAAAATTTTGGAAATCCTAGTGAAACATTTTAAATTCTCAGGAGAATTTCCAAATCACCGATAAGATTTTGACACTTTCACGTCAAAATCTCTAAATCTCCAGTGGAGATTGTTAAAATCAATGTTGACATGTTTGGAGTTCCCCTCCACATTTTGGATATCCCAGTGAAACTTTTTACATTCTCGCAAAGTTTTCCAAATCCCCGATAGTATTTTTACACTTTCACGTCAAAATCTCTAAAACTCCATTTGAGATTCTTAAAATCAATGTTGACATGTTTGGATTTCCCTTCAACATCTTGAAAATCCCGGTGAAATATTTTAAATTCTCAGGAAAATTTCCAAATCTTTGATAAGAGTTATACACTTTCACGTCAAAATCTTTCAAACTACAGTTGAGATTCTTAAAATCAATGTTGGTACGTTTGGAGTTCCCTTCAACATTTTGTAAATCCTGGTGAAACCTTTTACAGTCTGTGGAAATTTTCTAAATCCCCGACAAGATTTTGACACTTTCACGTCAAAATCTCTAAAACTCCAGCTGAGATTCTTAAAATCAATGTTGACATGTTTGGAGTACCTTTCAACATTTTGGATATCCCAGTGAAACTTTTTACATTCTCGCAAACTTTTCCAAATCCTCGACAGGATTTTTACACTTTCACGTCAAAGTCTCTAAAACACCAGTCCAGATTTTAAAAATCCATGTTCGTACGTTTGGAGTTCCCTTCAACATTTTGTAAATCCTGGTGAAACCTTTTACATTCTGAGGAAATTTTCCAAATCCCCGACAAGATTTTGACACTTTCACGTCAAAATCTCTAAAACTCCTGTTGAGATTCTTAAAACCAATGTTGACATGTTTTGAGTTCCCTTCAGGATTTTGGAAATCCCAGTGAAAATTTTACATTCTCAGGAAATTTTCCAAATCTCCGACAAGATTTTGACACTTCCACGTCAAAATGTCTAAAACTCCCATTGAGATTTTAAAAAAAAAGGTTGACATGTTTGGAGTCCCCTTCAAAATTTTGGAAATCCCAGTGAAACATTTTAAATTCTCAGGAGAATTTCCAAATCACCGATAAGATTTTGACACTTTCACGTCAAAATCTCTAAATCTCCAGTGGAGAGTCTTAAAATCAATGTTGGTATGTTTGGAGATCCCCTCCACATTTTGGATATCCCAGTGAAACTTTTTACATTCTCGCAAAGTTTTCCAAATCCCCGACACTATTTTGACACTTTCACGTCAAAATCTCTAAAACTCCAGTTGAGATTCTTAAAATCAATATTGACATGTTTGGAGTTCCCTTCAATATCTTGGAAATCCCGGTGAAACTTTTTACATTCTCGCAAAGTTTTCCAAAGGCCCGACACGAATTTTACACTTTCACGTCAAAATCTCTAAAACTCCAGTTCAGATTCTTAAAATCAATGTTGACATGTTTGGATTTCCCTTCAAGATTTTGGAAATCCCGGTGAAACCTTTTACATTCTTAGGAAATTTTCCAAATCCCCGACAAGATTTTGACACTTTCACGTCAAAATCTCTAAAACTCCAGCTGAGATTCTTAAAATCAATGTTGACATGTTTGGAGTACCTTTCAACATTTTGGATATCCCAGTGAAACTTTTTGCATTCTCGCAAAGTTTTCCAAATCCCCGACACTATTTTGACACTTTCACGTCAAAATCTCTAAAACTCCAGATGAGATTCTTAAAATCAATGTTGACATGTTTGGAGTTCCCTTCAACATCTTGGAAATCCTGGTGAAATATTTTAAATTCTCAGGAAAATTTCTAAATCCCCGATAAGAGTTATACACTTTCACGTCACAATTTTTAAAACTGCAGTTGAGATTCTCAAAATCAATGTTGGTACGTTTGGAGTGAGCCTTGAGGGGCTATGGGGCTGCCAAATAGTGAGCTATAGGGGACAATGGGGCTGCCAAATAGTGAGCCTTGTGGGGCTATGGGGCTGCCAAATAGTGAGCCTTGGGGGGCTATGGGGCTGCCAAATAGTGAGCCTTGGGGGGGCTATGGGGCTGCCAAATAGTGAGTTTTTGGGGGGCTATGGGGCTGCCAAATAGTGAGCCTTGGGGGGCAATGCAGCTGCCAAATAGTGAGCCTTGGGGGGCTATGCGGCTGCCAAATAATGAGCTATAGGAGACTATGGGGCTGCCAAATGGTGAACCTTCGGGGGCGAAGCGGCTGCCAAATAGTGAGCCTTTTGGGGGCGATGGGGCTGCCAAATAGTGAGCCTTTGGGGGGCGATGGGGCTGCCAAATAGTGTGCCTTGGGTGGCGAAGCGGCTGCCAAATAGTGAGCCTTGGGGGGTTATGGGGCTGCCAAATAGTGAACCTTTGGGTTGCGATGGGGCTGGCAAATAGTGAGCCTTGGGAGGCGATGGGGCTGCCAAATAGTGAGCCTTGGGGGGCTATGGGGCTGCCAAATACTGAGCCTTGGGGTCTATGGGGCTGCCAAAGAGTGAGCCTTGGGGGGCTATGGGGCTGCCAAATAGTGAGCCTTGGGGGACTATGGGGCGGCCAAATAGTGTGCCTTGGGGGGCAATAGGGCTGCCAAATAGTGAGCCTTTTGGGGGCGATGGGGCTGCCAAATAGTGAGCTATAAGGGACTATGGGGCTGCCAAATAGTGAGCCTGGGGGGGCTATGGGGCTGCCAAATAGTGGGCCTTGGGGTGCTATGGGGCTGCCAAATAGTGAGCCTTTGGGGGGCGATGGGGCTGCCAAATAGTGAGCCTTGGGGGGTATGCGGCTGCCAAATAGTGAGCCTAGGGCAGTGGTGGGGCTGCCAAATAGTGAGCCTTGGGGGGGCTATCGGGCTGCCAAATAGTGAGCCTTTGGGGCTATGGGGCTGCCAAATAGTGAGCCTTGTGGGGCGAGGGGGCTGCCAAATAGTCAAACTTTCGGGGGCGAAGCGGCTGCCAAATAGTGAGCCTTGGGGGGCTATGGGGCTGCCAAATAGTGAGCCTTTGGGGGGCAATGGGGCTGCCAAATAGTGAGCCATAGAGGGCGATTGGGCTGCCAAATAGTGAGCCTAGGGGGGCTATGTGGCTGCCAAATAGTGAGCCTGGGGGGCTATGGGGCTGCCAAATAGTGAGCCTCTGCGGGGCAATGGGGCTGCCAAATAGTGAGCCTTTGGGAGCTATGGGGCTGCCAAATAGTGAGCCTTGGGGGGCTATGGGGCTGCCAAATAGTGTGCCTTGGGGGGCAATGGGGCTGCCAAATAGTGTGCCTGGGTGGGCAATGCGGCTGCCAAATAGTGAGCCTTGGGGGCTATGGGGCTGCCAAATACTGAGCTATAGGGGACTATGGGGCTGCCAAATAGTGAGCCTGGGGGGGCTATGGGGCTGCCAAATAGTGGTCCTTTGGGGGCTATGGGGCTGCCAAATAGTGAGCCTTAGAGGGCTATGGGGCTGCCAAATAGTGAGTTTTTGGGGGGCGATGGGGCTGCCAAATAGTGACCCTTGGGGCGTGATGGGGCTGCCAAATAGTGAGCCTTGGGGGGCTATGGGGCTGCCAAATAGTGAGCCTAGGGGAGCTATGGGGCTGCCAAATGCTGAGCCTTGGGGTCTATGGGGCTGCCAAAGAGTGAGCCTTTGGGGGCTCTGGGGCTGCCAAGTAGAGAGCCTTCTGGGGCTATGGGGCTGCCAAATAGTGAGCCTAGGGGAGCTATGGGGCTGCCAAATAGTGAGCCTGGGGGGCTATGGGGCTGCCAAATAGTGAGCCTCTGCGGGGCGATGGGGCTGCCAAATAGTGAGCCTTTGGGAGCTATGGGGCTGCCAAATAGTGGGCCTTGGGGTGCTATGGGGCTGCCAAATAGTGACCTTTGGGGGGCGATGGGGCTGCCAAATAGTGAGCCTTGGGGGGCTATGGGGCTGCCAAATAGTGAGCCTTGGTGTCTATGGGGCTGCCAAATAGTGAGCCTCTGCGGGGCGATGGGGCTGCCAAATAGTGAGCCTTTGGGAGCTATGGGGCTGCCAAATAGTGGGCCTTGGGGTGCTATGGGGCTGCCAAATAGTGAGCCTTTGGGGGGCGATGGGGCTGCCAAATAGTGAGCCTTGGGGGGCTATGGGGCTGCCAAATAGTGAGCCTAGGGGAGCTATGGGGCTGCCAAATGCTGAGCCTTGGGGTCTATGGGGCTGCCAAAGAGTGAGCCTATGGGGGCTCTGGGGCTGCCAAGTAGAGAGCCTTCTGGGGCTATGGGGCTGCCAAATAGTGTGCCTTGGGGGGCAATGGGGCGGCCAAATAGTATGCCTCGGGGGGCAATGCGGCTGCCAAATAGTGACACTTGAGGGGCTATGGGGCTGCCAAATAGTGAGCCTTAAAGGGCGAAGCGGCTGCCAAATACTGAGCCTTTGCGGGGCTATGAGACTGCCAAATAGTGAGCCTTGGGGCGCTATGGGGCTGCCAAATAGTGAGCCTTTGAGGGGCGATGGGGCTGCCAAATAGTGAGCCCTGAGGAGCTATGGGGCTGCCAAATAGTGAGCCTTGGGGCGCTATAAGGCTGCCAAATAGTGAGCCATAGAAGGAAACGGGGCTGCCAAATAGTGAGCCTTTGGGGGGCGAAGCAGCTGCCAAATAGTTAGCCTTGGGGGGCTATGGGGCTGCCAAATAGTGTGCCTTGGAGGGCAATGGGGCTGCCAAATAGTGTGCCTTGAGGGGCAATGGGGCTGCTAAATAGTGAGCCTTGGGGGGAGAAGCGGCTGCCAAAGAGTGAGCTATAGGGGACCATGGGACTGCCAAATAGTGAGCCTAAGGTGGAGATGGGGCTGCCAAATAGTGAGCCTTGGGGTCTATGGGGCTGCCAAATAGTGAGCCTTGGGGGACTATGGGGCTGCCAAATAGTGAGCCTTTGAGGGGCTAAGGGGCTGCCAAATAGTGAGCCTTTGCGGGACATGGGGCTTGCAAATAGTGAGCCTTGGGGGGCTATGGGGCTGCCAAATAGTGAGCCTTGGGGGGGCTATGGGGCTGCCAAATAGTGAGCCTTCGGGGGCTATAAGGCTGCCAAATAGTGAGCCTTGGGGGCTATGGGCTGCCAAATAGTGAGCCTTGGGGGGCAACGGGGCTGCCAAATAGTGAGCCTTGGGGGGCTATGGGGCTGCCAAATAGTGAGCTTTGGGGGGCGATGCGGCTGCCAAATAGTGAGCTTTGTGGGGCAATTGGGCTGCGAAACAGTGAGCCTTGGGGGGCTATGGGGCTGCCAAATAGTGAGCCTTGGGGGGCTAAGGGGCTGCCAAATAGTGAGCCTTGGGGGGTGTCCTGGTTTTGTTAAAAACAAGTTTCTCTTTCAATGAATTTTGCCTGTCAGCTAAAGCCTTCATATTAACTGCAATTTCCTGGAGAACCAGACCCATGTTTTGGTAAACCTAGCAATGGAATGCAAACATATTGATAAGCATGGATGGACATCTCGCGAGAGGGACGACGAGAATAAAGTGACCAAGAAACTGACCAACTGTGTATAACATTCCAGTCACGTGAATACTTCATATAAAAGTGGGAGATCACGAGGATCTCGTCCCTTTTTTCCTTATGGCTGACATTAGGAGAGGATCTTGCTACTCATCCCTGAGAACTGAGGCCTAGTGACAGACTGAATCCAGCTCCACTTGGTTGCAGAGTCTAATCCAGGACTTTGGGTGCCGGCTCTGCAGTTGCTGACACTTTCAAGATTGGTTTTGTATATTTTGTATTATTTTTACACTTTCACGTCAAAATCTCTAAAACTCCAGTTCAGATTCTTAAAATCCATGTTGGTACGTTTGGAGTTCTCTTCAACATTTTGGAAATCCTGGTGAAACCTTTTACATTCTCTGGAAATTTTCTAAATCCCAGATAAGAGTTTTACACTTTCACGTCAAAATCTTTAAAACTCCAGTTGAGATTCTTAAAATCCATGTTGGTATGTTTGGAGTTCCCTTCAACATTTTAGAAATCCCAGTGAAGCTTTTTACATTCTCGCAAAGTTTTCTAAATCCCCGAAACGACTTTTACACTTTCACGTGAAAATCTCTAAAACTCCAGTTGAGATTCTTAAAATCAATGTTGACATGTTTAGAGTTCCTTTCAACATTTTGGAAACCCCGGTGAAACTTTTTACACTCTCGAGAAGTTTTCCCTAATCCCGACAAGATATTTACATTTCATGTCAAAATCTCTAGAACTCCAGTTAAGATT